>NC_041407.2:20317500-20617500 GCF_900747795.2 Erpetoichthys calabaricus
CAATCTGCTAACATCTGCCACGGTGCTCTCAGTTTGTGAGGAGCAGATCAACTATTTCAACCATATATATATATATATAATGTATGTGTGTGCGTGTATGTATGGATGTATATAAAGATGCTGGAGCTACTACCTCCAGTTCTGTCTCCTGCTTTCTGGTCAGTGCCACCGTCTTTAGCCCATATAACATAGCTGGTCTCACTACCATCCTGTAGACCTTCCCTTTCACTCCTGCTGATACCTGTATGTCACAAATCACTCCTGACACTCTTCTCCACCCATTCCACCCTGCCTGCACTCTCTTTTTCACCTCTCTTCCACAATCTCCATTACTCTGTACTGTTGATCCCAAGTATTTAAACTCACCCACCTTTGCCAACTCTACTCCTTGCATCCTCACAATTCCACTGACCTCCCTCTCATTTACACACATGTATTCTGTCTTAGTGGTCCTACTGACCTTCATTCCTCTCCTCTCTACAGCATATCTCCACCTCTTGAATACAACTCATCAAAATCAGGACAAAACTCTCTGGTCCACTTTAATAAAAACAGGAAAAAAAAAAACCTCTCCTCTTGTTCTTGCCTGCCTCCAGAGAGTTGCATGTCATTTTGAAGTAGAAATTACAGTGACATTTTAAATCACAGATTATTAGTTATTTTCATCATTGCTAAGCAATTTTTTAAACTGTAACTTATATGATTGTTGGTTTGAAGGGTTTTTCTTCAAATAACGCACAAGGGTCAAAGCCAGGACATCAATGAACTAAAATGACAAAATCCAACACTTTAACCAAACTTCAATTTAAATTTTTTTTTTTTTTTTTTATTAAACTTTTGAAAAAGATTTGTGCTGGCTAACACCACAAACAAAAATCTTGGATGCCAGAAACTGTGCCATCATTAATGCCCGCCAGGTGATGACATTATGCAGAAAAACTGTTAGGAGTTCATACAGTAGAAAAAGAGACCAATGGCTAACAACAGAATGTCTGTCAACACGGAGAAGTCAAAATGGTGGCACTCGCAATAAATAAATTGATGGCCTCAAAAAAGTTACAAATTGCTCAAAGAGAATAAAACAAAATACCATATCATCAAAAATCTCCAAGGATACTTACATGTTCAAATTTTCACAAATACAAACAAGAAAAATTACATTATTACACATAATGAATGACTTACCTATAAATGAATTGCACCACTGCAATTGCCAGTTAGCTCCCAACGTCTGAAAATGTACATTGTACTACTGCACATTAAAGGTGAAGGCATACATTTTAATTCAGTACTGGAACCTCGGAAATATCCAAATTAAACTGAAGTTAAAATTCTTAAATACTACCAAGAAAAACATTTTATTTATTCTTATTAATTAACTGCAGGAAACATGTTTTAGACACAATTACATCTAGCAAGTGGGCATAAACATTGTTTGCCTTCCTCATTTTATCTATTTTTTTAAACTTGAGTTTAAAGTGATAAATCACGGCACAGTACTAAAGAATTGCATTTCAAGTGTCTATGGCTTGTACTGAGTATTTTTAGCTCACATCTATAATAAATTATGCACGTGATACATGAAGTGCAAGGCATTATGGCATATATAGAAATGATAAAAACACCTAAAAAGTTGTGCAGTTGTAAGCTGGCTAGAGTGAGTTCAGGTGTGTGCTTATGCAGTGTGTTGGGCCGATGCTTCATCTAGTGCTCACACCAGCAGCCACTGTTGCTAGGATAGCCACCAGCTCACAGCAACCTGAAGTCAAGAAGTAGGTTGGAAAAAGGACAGAGAGACGAGGCCTCAGAGAAATCTGCTGCTGCATACAGAAGAATGTAAACTGAACAAATAATTACCTTTTCTATGTTGGGTTAATGAAGTTAATCGGTGTGGATTCTGTGATGTTTTATTTGCGTTAGTTGGATAAGTATAAAACAATCAACAAACTTCGCCTGACAGTTTTGGCCAGTTTTAATATCCTTCTGTAATTTTCATAAACCCTACCGAAAGCCTTTTAAATGGCTAGCAAACACAACTTGCTAATGTGACCACAAGCTCTCCGTCTCTTTTTGTTTGGCATATTGGTTTTCTTATCAAAACTAACATAATGGTTGCAAGGATTTATTCATTGTGCTGATAATTGCAATTCTCATAGAAAAATCTAGCAATGGCAGGCAGAACACATTATGCTGACAAATGTTGTAAAAACCAACATTAGAAAAAATGGGTTTAATTTCTGCGACATCGTAGCAACATGGCTGCATAGCTTTCCCTGGCTAGCAATGCAGGAGCATTCTGTTGTTTCCACAGCACCCAACAAACATACAAACATCCAGGCAGATTGGTGCCCACCTTTAATTGCCTGACTGTGTCGTGCCCCTCATTTTAGAAGTGCAAAACACAAGTAATTGCCTTAGCAGAAGAAAATTTGACCTAATTTGCTACAGTGGAGTTATTCATATACTTTAATTCTCTAGTAGTGTCTCATTGATGCTCTGTCAATGCCAAGGAATAGGACAAATTAATTAAAAATATTCCCGTGCATCATTGTATGATGCTACCATCCCTGCAGTTCGTTAGCCAATGTTAATTTGGTACTATTACCCTCTCTACTCTTAATAAATATACAAAGCTATACTCACATACTATTTCCATCTTTGCTATTCTGTTGTATCAAATATGACATTCTAACACAAAATGATGGATATGTTTCTGAGGAAGGATCAGAAAGGATGGATATATAAATAATGAAGCACAGGGTGACCAAAGCTGATTGCTCTATTTTAAATCAAAATGAATAAGAAGCTATGTACTTATCTGCCAAAAGGCAGAAGATGGCAGGCCACATGGGCAAATATAGATATCAGTCAGAAGAGGAAACGAGTGAAGTCTTGCCATAGTCAAATTTCTTTAAATCAGTTGTAATGTTTCATCAGCATTTTAAACATTAAACAAAAGTCAACGTTTGAAAAATTGGCTAGTTTGAAACCTGAACGACCTTAAATCATAAACACCTGCAAAAAGTACAAAATCAACTCCAAACACTAGAATGATGAGTGCCCCATGCTGTCATCTTCTAGGTGACGTTATCTAGCAACCCGTGACCACATTCGTAGCTTAGCAACCCATGACCATGTTTGTAGCTATGATACACAAAATACCAGCACCGGTAACAAAAACAAAATGGCGTTGCAGTAAATCCAAAATAAGAAACAATTAACTTTAAAAATGGTGTGACCATTACCAGTCACAAAAATAATCAGATTTTCATAATTATGCATACATTTTCTAGCAGTAGTACAAAAAAAAAAATTCAGAATTCACAAAAACGCTATAAAATCCTAATTGGCAAAAATGTAATGCTACGGAAATGTTAACACTACTGTTAAAGGACAAAGCTGAAGCCAAACATTAGACTGATTAATAATTTAGTCCTGCATGACATGAATCTAGGTTTTAGTGACCTAGAAATGAGCCTGTTAAATTGTATTCATTTTTAAATCTGTATTTCTTATTGCTATAAAATGTTACCAGTATGTTTAGGTCAGAATTGTGGCACCAATATTTGCTTGATATTATTGGCAGCACTTATACTAAAAACCAGATACATGATGATCAGTGTCACTACTGCTATAAAAGACGTTGATCAGGTAATAAGGATGTTCAAGCTTTGGATAAATAATGATCTGCACATTCAAGTAGCTATTTCACTGTTCCCTGTAAATATGGTAATAGTTACCTTATAAACAAACAGCAATGTAACAGTGCAGTTAGAGCTAAGGATGTTAGTCACTGTTAGGATGTTTTGGCTTTGATTTACATGATTTTTAACATTTCTGTCTTTGGAGTTCATGTTTTTTAAAGCTTCTCCTGATATTCAGACCCCTGTCTGTTCCTTGGCCTTGTTCCTTCTTGCTCTTACTATGAGAATCTTCATCTCCCATCTAAATTTCAGACTTTGTCTTTGCAAACACTTTTGACTCATTTTATCCACTGTACTGTATTACATCTGAAACTTACGTACGGTTAAAAGCTGCGCTTCCAGCACACAAAATTTGTGTCACTGATTATATTTTTATATAACTCAAAAGGCAAATAGGGGTTTTGCCCAAGATTGCATTCTGAAATGTAGCCACACACACATAAATTTCTCTGCAAATCATGGTTGGGATCAGACAGGCTCTAGTATACAAACTACCAGGTTAACAGGGTGTAATGCACGCATAACCCAGCCAGTTTCACAAGGCTACCTTAATCCCTTTATCACAGCACAGGCACCAGCAGACACTTCAAACACACTTTCAAGGTTAAAGCTATCACCAACTATAAAGAAAAATGTCAGTGAAATGACCAGCACCGCCACTTCACTTCCAGACGAACTGAATAAACATTACAGTTATTTTGTACCTCTAAACACAAAGTCCTACATTATTGCTTGCAAAGAACCACAGTGCTTTGTCTTACATTAAGAAAAGTTGACATAAAGTGCTCAGGAACTGTAAAAAGATTGTTAAAAAGAGCAAAGCAGCTAGATCAGCCATTGGTTCATCCTTGGTTCTCTAAATTTGACCCTTGTACTCAAAGACTTCTACAAATTATAACTAAATCTGTCATAGATTATTGCACAATTTTAGTGCACCCACAATTTTTGTAAAACATGCGTGTTTTAGGAAAAGATAGGACTGATTTGGAGTTTGGACTTTAGCTTGGCAAAATGACTGTCTTCTCGTCCCTTCAAAGAGTATCTCACCTTTTCCACAAGTATTATTACAAGATTCCGAGAAATTATAACAATTGTTTTCAAGGTGCATAAAATTTGAAATGATTTTTCCAAAATAAACAAAGAAACTTCATGCTAAATAAATATAAAAGGGAGAAGGCATAGTAGATAGAGTGGATAACCACAGTATAAATTAGTACACAATAAAAATATAAACATTCTGAAAATGAACACAAAGAAAAAGATTGTTGCACTACTGGTCTTTAAGGTAAGCTGAATGCAAGGTAAATAATTTCAAGACAGCCAGTTTCACTGATTGCAATACATTCTCTTTCCACAAAAAGTTTTTTTTTTCTAAATAACTCATGCATAAACTGGAATAAACGATGAATCAAGACCCCAAGTCTTTTCACCTTGGTAAACTATTTCCAAGATTATAGATACAGTAAGAAAGCAAGTAGCCAATGTATATGATCCTCACAGGTGGTGCAGTGGTAGTGCTGCTGCTTTGCAGTAAGGAGATTGTGGGTTCGCTTCCCAGGTCCTCCCTGTGTGGAGAGCGCTTTGAGTAGTGAGAAAAGCGCTATATAAATGCAAAGAATTATTATTATTATAATTATTATATAACTGACAGCATTTTTTAATTCAATGCATCTGTCCTAACAGCCATCCCAGCTCACTCCCAATCATAGTGACAATGTCTTTAATACCAGGTTTTCAAAAAAAAATTGAAAATGTTAGATTAGGGCAGTGGAGGTTTTTACAGAAAGTAGGCACTTACAAGAAACCTGAGCAAAAAAACATACATATATATGAGGGACAATTCAATATTGTTAGAACAAACAAAAATAACTCGAAGGGTGATTTTTGTTTTCCCCCCAGTAACCATGACAAAAACTGGATGTTGTATTACAGCATGCTCTCATTTTAGATTGAGTCCAACAAACTGTTGAAACAGCTATCAAAAATGTGAACTTTTCTTTTCCCCACAAGAATCCCACTAACCCCTAAGTTTTAAAAACAACTGATTCTGTGACAAACAAACTGTCAGTGACCACCCGATCTAACTCACTTCTCATTTTTTATTTCTTTCTCGTATTAACTATATAAACATAAAACAAGTCCTATAATGCAAATAAAGTTCACTCTTCCATAGATTCAGATATATTTAGTCCACTTCATTCTCATGATCAGTGCTCAGTAACATCAGACAAACATTGGGCCTCACATTGAGAGAAGTAAGGGTAAATTACAAGGAGGAAGGGGAGAAAAAAAGACCCCCTTCTACCCCTCCGTGTCCATCCAGAATACATTAACACACTAAAAATGTTGGCAAGGCAGAGACATACTCATGAAGTTAACAATGTGAGCAGTGACTCGAGGTCTGGGATCTTCAAATAAACCCTCTGCTGCTGTCATGGGCACCAGGAAATGGAATTAACTGCAATATTAGGTGACCTTCATTTTGTTGTTTTTTGAGACCTGACTGTAGGACCTACGAATGGCTGTTACCAGGGTCCCCCACATGAACAATAAGAGCATTTCCCAACCAATATAGCTGCTGGTTTGCTGCACAAATAAACCCAGAGCTGACAGCACTCTAGCTTGCATTCATTTACCTCGCGGTATCATTTTTCTTCTAGTCGTTCCCATAAAACAAGTGCAGAGTCAAAAACCAGCGCTTTAAAATACAAGTTGAGAGATTAAGAGGCCCTCTGTGTTCCAAAGGAGGCCTTCAATAGCCAAACACCAACTCTCACAAGAGTTGTGGTGCACTGCTCACAGATATACACACAGAAATAATTGACTTTTTAAAAACAATATATCTTATCAAGAAGTATGAAAAGGCCAGGTTTGTTTCCCTAGGGTTCACTACAGCACATATTTAATAGTCCAGATGGAAGGAGAGGTTGCTGAAGTGTGAGAATTATAGGGACTCTAGTTTAATAAGAAATTTAGGAAAAGAGGAAACTGGTTTCATAAAACAAAGTTTTAATTTTTTTAATAAAGAGCTCAAAGCATATTTATTGTAATAATAGGGGATTAACAGCTGGATTAAATAAAAGGAAGTAATCATTTGACCATCTTAAATTTAAGGACATAGTATTTGACTTGTTTTCTTTTCTAAATACTAAAATACTCTTTATAAGTCAGTGACTTTCAATAGCCATGATAAGCTTTCTTTACATGAAGGGTACTAACTTGCCAAAGCTCAACATGGTTGCTGACCACATATGTTTTCTTACTCTCAACAAGATGTATTTCAATAGCACTAACGTATTTAGGTAAAACATATAAAATACTAATGTTTGTGTCAACTTGAGTATTTTTTACTGCTTAAATGTTGTTCAGAAACTTAAAATAAAACCCAGGCAAACATAATAAGATGATCAGACACCACATACACATCAACAGACATCTCTATTCATAGATGGTAACTTTCTGGACATTGTACATACTACACACAAAAACATTACAAGCTCATTGATGTCTTATATGTCTTCCAAAGTTAAATCAAAACCAGAGCTTAATTTGTGTTTTATTTATACATCAAAAGAAAACAGATCGTAAATGATTACATTATTAAAAACACTCAGTAAATCTATTTAAAAATCAAAACATTAATACATTATTATAATGAATAGCTGTTTTTCACAGACAAAAGCATCTATTATGTACACACTACAACATACAGGATTTGACTATTGCTTAAAATGCACAATAGTCCAACTAGGTTAAATATAAATATTATGCAATATTTATGTTCAAGTAATAAAACATTCTGTTGCTACTTAATTTACCTTTTACTCTCAAAAAATCTTAAAGAATTATTTTACACTCTTGCCAGGCTTAATAATAACCTGACACTCAATACTCATTTATATATGATGGACTGAATGGTCTCCTCTTGTGTATAAGACTTATGTTCTTGTACCACACTTACTTAAGACTACAGCTATTCTTTTACTCTTCTAAAAAGTTCAAATTAAGCTTCCATGTATTTCACCAAGTTGAACACGTATTATGCAAGGCTAAAATGCATAATTACTTAACAACAAAAGATGAAAGTCCACTGTACATCATGCTTTACTAAAAATTATTACATATAGTAAGCAACAAATAATTTCACTCTATGCTTCTAATTATTGTAGTATAAAGCATTGTTTGTAGCATTACTACAAAAATAGTAAAAAAAAAATGACAATAGGGACATAACAGTGTCTTTAAGACTTCAAGAAGTCTTAGCATTAGCATTTTGGATCCAAAGCTGGTAAAGACCACAAGGTTTCATGTGAAGAAAAGGGTCAATAAAATTTGAAGCTAGAAGAATTTTCATAATAATGTTCTTTTCCAGAAGGGAAGAAGGTATTAACATAAAGCAATGACTGTCAAAGTGGGAACCAAGCAGAAGCAGAGCATGAGGCTTTGTGTTTCTAAGCAGCGCTCTTCTACTTAACACACAACTCTTAACTAAACAACTCAGAAGGGTGCTGCTCTGCCACAGTTCTGCATGGTTTCTGGCCACATATGTTTTCAACTTTCTTAATACCAATGTTTAAGATGCATGTGGTGACCATATTTAAATAAATAAAAACTGCTTAAAAATGATTTAACTGATGGTAAAATATAATGCAACTGTTTTGTGTTTTGAAAAACAAAAGTACTGAAGAGTAAAACTCCTGCCTGCTTTGTTCTTGTGGTTATTTAGCAGCAGCTCTGTCACATTGGTCTTTACAGAAATGTGCTAGAATTGCACAGATCTGTGTTGTATATTACACCTGGCCCGCTATATATCTTAGTCATAGTTGTGAATAATGTCTTCTGTGTTGAAATGTCCCGATTTCAGTTTCTGTAATTTAACTCTTTGAGGGCTGAATATTTTTTCCAAAAAACTAAGTTTTCTGAAAAGAATACAAAGCAATGATAAGTCAACATAAAACATCTATTGCTATGTGCTGTGGCTGCTGTTGGCGCATGTTTGGGATCTCTGGTGGCAGTGGCTGCATGGGGGCACCTCACTGGTCAGCAGGAATGTATGGTGGGCCAGCTGCCTGGCTGACTTCACAAAGCAGAATTGGTGGTGGTGGCGGTTGCAGTATGACGCAATATGGTTTGAACCTCTTGTCATCATAAGTGGTGGTTCTCCCAGGCAAACGCTGCTGTAGGAACATCAGCTGCACGAAAATGTTCAGTGCCACGATCAGCTGGGAACCGATCAGATGATGCTGGTACCTCACTTTCGTTTTTAACATCCATCTCCAGATCACTTGCATCAAACTCGAAGTCTGACAGGTCAGTGTCCTATTTGACAAAATTATGTAAAACGTCCATGGAGTATTTTGCTTTGCACATTCTCTTTGCTCTCTTGCCAGATGTCGGTGCCATTTTAGAGGTTGTTTGCTCTTTGCTACACATGCACGCATAGGGAATCGAGGTTAAATCAACACAGCTATGTAACTTTCCTTCTAGCAAAGAGAGTTGAACTAAAATGTAATGGTGAGTTTTGTTGCAGTTTACAGCTGATTACTGTCCTCTACTCCTGAATTTTGGCAAAAGTCGACATCAGCCCTGAAAGAGTTAAGCTCAGTATGAACATAGTTCTACTGTCAAAACTGCCTCTTGGAGGTCTGTTCAAGTCAAGTGGGCTTTAGTGTCATACCATCTATACCTTATTATACAGTGGTATGAATTTACTGTATGTTTCCCAAGGCCAATGTGCAATATTTAGATAATAAATATGACAATATAAATATAGAAAGGGGTAGGTAATTTTGCATAAGAAGATGTAGAACAAGGAAGAACATCAACATGATACTGACAAACAGCAATCAGTGGTAACAGGAGATGGAAAATGGATAAGGAATGCAAGACAGGACAGTAATTCAGAACAGTTCTTCAAAATATTACACTTAACCATATAGTTCTTCTTTAATCAAAATTAGTTGAAATATTTCCTAACAGGAAGGATCTTCCAATACAAAAAATGCTTATTGTACTGTATACAGGAACCAATTCTAGTTATTGAAAAGGAAAAAGTAAATAACACTCCTCTCATGTGCAAAAGTGAAAGGAACACACTGTTTATTAGCTCTCTAGCAAAATACTCGCGCTTCGCAGCGGCGAAATACTGCTTTAAAATTTTTATTAAGAAGTAAACCTTTTTAAACTGAGGGAAAATATACCAATAATTATTTGTTAAGGATCTCTTTGTATACCATGTTGTCAGTTCGGCCCTCCGGTTGTAATATGACCAAGCTGTGCTCTGAGCTTACTCTTGAGCATGCAATGTATAGTTGGCCATGTGAAAAGCAATCTTGCCTCAAATCAATGCCAACCTTTTGTAGGGTCTGTCCCTGAGACTTATTAATTGTCATTGCGAAACAGAGCTTTATTGGAAATTGGAGACGTTTGAATTGAAATGGGTTTCATCGATAACTTCGTATCCAGCTTTTGAGAGTTTAAACATTCATAAACATCAAAGTGTCCACTACTCAAATCGTCACCTGTGAATCTAAGATGTTTAAGAGGCATTGGCGGTTGTCCAAAGGTGTAAAATATTTGGCCATTTCGGTACACTTGAAAGCGACAACCGAACAATTCAGCAGCAGCCATCAACTCACATGCAGAACCATATGTGAAGGGCTTAGGCATTTCACTCTTATAGTGCTCCTGTGTAGTATAATTATCTCCTGTACCGTCATCAGTCCACACCTTGAACCTGTCCCAGTCATTCGATACATAAGACACACTGTTCCTCCGGATATCAAGAGTGAACCTGATATGGCCGTGCAATATGTAACACAGAGAATGGAAAAGGTAGTCGCCATCTCCGGGCATGGAAACCGCTCGGTAAGTGACAGTTCTCTGATCGATGGTGATCACCTCGATAGACATGTTAATGGGGGTACGGTCGGAACAATAAAGGAAATGGGTACCTGAACAATGTAAACTAAGTCTAAAATACCTACACAATAACTATAATCGTAATAAACGAACAATAAAACAGTGGAGAAGCCGTGGATTAAATAAAAAGGTTGCATTTATCAGCAGGGAGACGAGAATACCGTGGCGAAGCAAGGAAGGGAATGAAAAGATTGGAGCGACGGACGGCCTTATATAGGCAGGCAGCCAACTACGTGGGAGGCGTGGGGATGGAGGACCCAACGCCGCCTCACACGGCGACCAAGCTGCAGGCTATGGACATATATATGTACGTAAGTAGGATTCAGTTAGCGTTGGGAACCCGCGTACCAAATTTCTTGAAGATGGGCCCATAAGTAACAAAGACCGTTGGAAAGTTCAATATGGTGGCCGACAGTGGCATCATACCACCGAAATAAATACGTACATCGGTTTCAGTTAGCGCAGGGAAGCCACCTACCAAATTTCGTGAAGATGGGGCCATAAATAAGAAAGTTTAACATGACGGACGTTGTCGACCGTTACGCGTAGAATTTCGAAATGAAACCTGCTTAACTTTTGTAAGTAAGCTGTAAGGAATGAGCCTGCCAAATTTCAGCCTTCTACCTACACTGGAAGTTGGAGAATTAGTGATGAGTGAGTCAGTGAGGGCTTTGCCTTTTAATAGTATAGATTCAATGAAATCAAATATAAATAAAGTCTAGATACACTATACTATAAGGAATTAAATTGACCTTGACCTTGCAATTAAATAACACGAAATGTTTGACAAAAGGAAGAGAAACTAAACAGAATAATAAAATACAATTAAAATACAATAGGTGCTACAGTTCATGCTAAGCAATTGTCTAATTGCTCAAGATACAAAATGTCTCTTAAATTAAGTTATTCTTAAAGATACCTTGCAGGATTCTATTGATTGCAACACTATCAGAAAATTATTTGTAGTACACAGGGCAAATAGGATCTTTAAAGATGTGATTAAGCAATTCAAAGACAACGTCTGCATATACCTTTGTAAGAGAAATTGGATTCATCCTAAATGTTTGGTTTGCTATCATCATAAACCTTCATTTCAGGTTAATTTTATCATGAGCACACCTTTGAAAAGACCAACAAACAGAACGACCTGCAAAACACAAGTGACACATACAGAATCTGACGATCTGTTTAAATTTTTTAACTGTAGTCAGAATAGAGTGAGAAATATTACAGCTGATCAACAATCTAGATTCACAATAATCTGAAGAACGTAACTCACTCCACCATTTCCCAGTTTGAAAGCATAGTTGGGACATCTGTCCTTTTTCTTTCTGTCTATTGTGTTTTCTTCATGTTTATACTGAGAAAGTTATCAGAGCATCACTTAATACATTTGTCTCACTTTTAGGTCATTCAAGGGATGATGTGTTGTAGATTTAATTTGAAAATAATAAATTTGGGCAGCACGGTGGTGCGGTGGTAGCACTGCTGCCTCACAGTAAGGAGACCTGGGTTCGCTTCCCAGGTCCTCCCTGCATGGAGTTTGCATGTTCTCCCCGTGTGTGTGTGGGTTTCCTACTGGGTTAGGTGCATTGGCGATCCTAAATTGTCCCTAGTGTATGCTTCATGTGTGGGTGTGCGTGCCCTGCAGTGGGCTAGTGCCCTGCCCGGGATTTGCTCCTGTCATGTGCCCTGTGTTGACTGGGATTGGCTCCAGCAGACCCCCCAAGAGACCCTGTGTTAGGATATAGTGGGTTAGAAAATGACTGACTGACTGACTAATAAATTTGCCATTTTTACCTATCAATCATTGTACAGACATACCCATGATATTTCAAAGTTATAATTACTGCCAAAAGGACCTCTACAATGTACTGAATTAAGGGTATGAGTACTTGCGTTAAGGAGAAGACTCAAGTTTTTGATTTTTAATAAATTTGCAAACCTTTCCGAAATCATGTTTTCACTTTGGCAATATAGGTTATTGAGAGTAGACTGATGGGCAAAAATGAAAGATGTAATCAATTAAAATTTAATCTGCAATACAATAATGTGTAGAGAAAGTGATATTTCCAAAATCACTGTATAGAGCTACATCTCCCTTATTGACAAGAACTTCTTGGCTATTTGCAGGCAACTTAACAGAAAAATTGCTTCACTAATGGATCAATCACATTACCCTGTGCTCCAGAAAAACCTAACCTCACCAAAAAGTTTATTTAATCTTGTGGGAAATTATAGAAAATTATGGTAATGTTTTGTGCTCAATAACCAGAAAAGTTGATCTAGGGCAGTTGTAGAAAAGCATAGATGATAGCATGTCTGACTTCAAGTCAGGAGCAACATGGTTTGAATCACACCCGTATCATTTGTTTTATTTTGGTCTTATTTAAACTTAATTGATACCGGAAATCAAAAATCAATTATTACTATAAAATCATTTCTTATCATGGGAAAATTCTGTCCCACATTGTTCTAAAAAAAAAATCATGATGATAATACTGTTCAGTCATTCTTTTGTATTATAATGTGCATTTATTATACATTATTTCACTGTTTATAAGCATAACCATACCTAATTTTCTTTGAATTTTTCATTGCCGTCTTTTATATTCTCAAAGTTTAACTAACTACATTATGAATGTCTCTATATAAAAAAAAAAAAAAAATCACAGCCATTGTCATCTCTATTTAAAATTCATTTTTGTTGATTAGTTTAGGTGTTTGATTTGATCCTGCACAATTACTTACTTACCTGGATATGTAAAATTATCATTCCAGTTTAGACGTACTTCATAAGTATTCTATTAATGTCTCTATTCCTATATGGAGCATCATGGTAACTGTGGTATGCATTTTACAAGAAAAACAAAATGGATTGCGTAATATCAGCCATTATACTGTAAATGCTAGTTTTCTGTGGAAAAAAAAATCATTGATATCAAACCTGCAACAGGCCTTTTACCTTCTTTGAATCATTAAAAAGGCACTACTTTGTCTATACATTCTGTCTTGCATCCCTTAATCCTATTCTTTTGAAAATACTTAGCTCCACATTTAAATATAAATTTTTCCCAATTCAAAAATGTGCTTAATTTGGGATTACATAAGGCTTATTGATTGAAAAAATGTTGATCTTTAACAGAATAAGCTACATTTGTACACAAAGGCACTCTATATATTTAAACATAGCTACAGCGGGCTCATTCATATTAAGCTTTCATAACACTGAAGACATTCTATTTAATACATTTGGACCAGTCCTAAAGATTCTCACATTATTACAGCAGGCTCTGAGTTAATGATGAAACAAAAAAGGGCCCACCAGTATGGCACTGACCTTAAAAATTCCTGTAAAATTGCAAGAGAATGGATTTAAAAGAAACGTACTTTACTTCATGTTTTGACAAAGGTAAATGAAAATCCAGGTCTCAGTCCATAAGAAACGCTGCAGCAAACTCTGAAGCAAGCGGTCTATTATAGACTGACAACGAAAATTAGGCAGTTCGATCAGTTTTGTTTAGATAAATGTGCACAACGTCATTAAAGTGAAGGCTTGGTTCCTATCAAAGCTGCTAATAGATGTGACTTTGCTCATTAAAAGAAAAAGTTCACCTAAATTTTACATAGATGGCTTACTGAGTTTTTATAAAACATGTATTTAATATTTACAGAAAAATATCTATTCCTTAAATACCATAATTTACATATTTTTAATATTGTTTTTCTAGGTCATTAAAAAGTCAAGGGTTCATATACTTTCAAACACCAATATTAAATATTAAACTCAGTGGTACAGATTAAGCCAAAATCCTCCAAAAATGCCTTTATAAACTTTCCCAAAGACCAGTGAATTCTCCCAAATTAAAATTTTCATTTGTATAATGTACTTGGCACACAATATCCAGCGATTTGAAGTTATTAGCCTACCGCCAAGCACATTTAAAAATTTATGTCTAATTACTCTATGGAAGGAATGATGGATGACTTGGGCAAACACTACCAGTGAAAAGAAGGGAGAAGAAAAAAAGAAAAAAGATTACACAACATTACCACTAAACCCTCTCTCCAGTTTCCTCGAAGTGCAGAAGTGAAAATGACCACCAAAGGAATTGTTTAAACAGCTGCAAACACAAATTTAATTACTTGATTTCGGACTACTTAGGAATGCTTGACAAACTAGAGATGCTTTTGTCTTTCGCCGTCTCCCAGCTTCCTTGAGACTTTCTTTTACTCCGAGAAGCATGGCCTGTCATTTTCAATTTTACCCCACCAGAACGTCCCTTTTTAAAAAGTTGCAGGTGCGATATCTCTTTATGTTGGCAGCCGTATGATGCTGGAAATGAGCCTCTGGACTTCAAAACATACAGATTATCTACCAACCCCAAGGAGATGACAAAAAAAGGAAATGTATCCAAAGGGGCCCCTTTAAAACCAAGCAAAATGTTCTAAAAACTCTAACAAATTAGAGATGTGTATGCTGGGGAGCTGATATGAGCTTGAACTGTAGAAAGTTCAGCCAGAGTCAATAAGGCGCACTTGCAGTGAAATTTAAAAAAAGCATGTTTAAAAATATTAAAAGCACTGAAAAAACTGCTGTTATAAATTTTAATAACTAGTAATGTACCAGTGAAAATATCAGAGACTTAACTTTCAGAGTAACAAAATGTGCAGTCAGATAAAGTGCATTCAGATAAGTCGAGATATCATTCCAAACTGCTGACAGTTTCCTCTTAAATGACTCAATTCAGGTAGGTTTGATATGTTAGAATTTTGCACCATGTTTACAACCCTATGGTTTCCTCTAGCAATTCCTCGTTTTGTTCAACCTCACCCCAAAGTCAAATTCAGTATACAGTAAAGCAAGTAAATATATTCCTTTATTTCTTTTCTGCTACCTTTTGTGACTTTAACAAAAAAATGTCTTTGTCTGTTAAACAAACCAATCCTCCTTTGAAAGTGTCCAACTCAAAATGCCTCAACCCAGCAAAGGAGAAACTCACCACAGGAAGCAGACTTCTTCTCCACAGTTTGGACTCTGTGTGTTTCGTTACGGATTCTGCTGTCAGTTTTATCCACCAGGTGAGCCAGGTCATCAATGATCTCTGTAGAGAAAAAAAAAAAATACACTATATATGTGTAGATATTTAAATAAATATCTCAGTGGCCTGTAATGCAAATATTCTATCCCTTCAAACTGCCAAATATGCGGCTGTAACTCAATTTATCATACAGAACAAAGACATAGTCAGAAAGTTCAGTTATTGCTCGAGCAAACATCAAAATGGACAAGATGCAGGATTTATATGGCTTTGGCCAAAGAATGACTGTTGGTGCTAGTTTGCCAGAAACAGCTGCTCTCCTGAGATTTTCACACACTATAGTTTATAGAGATGGAGCAAGAAATATCTGAGGGAGCAGCAGTTCCCTGTCTGAAAAACAGCTTATTAATGAGAGGGGATAAGAGAACAGCCAGGTTCATTTGAGCACATATAACAAGCCACAAGCATTCATTTTAACCGCTCTTGATAAGAGTGGTGTGCACAATGGGATCACCTAATGCATAATGCTTCAAGCTTAGAAGGTTCCACTGCTATCGGCTTGGTGGAAGACAAGGCGAAAGTAGGCATGTGACTAGCAAAAGTGGACAACTCAATGTTTGAAAAATATTACCCTGCCTGATGAGTCTAAATTTATGGTGTGATATGTGAATGACAGAATTTAATAATAATAATAATACATTTTATTTATTCGTAGACATCTTTCTAAACACTCAAGGACACATTATAAACAAAACTACAAATACAAAATTTAAAATCGGGCAGAGCAATTGTAGTCAAAGAAAAAAAGGAGTCTTAAACAAATAGGTTTTAAGTTTAGATTTGAAAAGTGAGAATGAATCAATGTTTCTAAGCTCAGACAATAATGAATTTGACATAAACATCAGTAGTACTAGGGTGTTGTACCGTGTTAGCCATTATGAATGTAGAGAAAAGCTAAGCAAAATTACACCTTTTATTGGCTAACTAAAAAGATTACAATATGCAAGCTTTTGAGGCAACTCAGGCCCCTTCTTCAGGCAAGATGTAATCAACATAAACATCAGAAGTCTAAAGCTCCATACTGCCTTGTCTTAACAGCACAAGCTGGTGGTGGTTGTGAAATGGAGTGTGGAGAATGTTTTCTTGGCACATATTAGGTTTCTTAATATCATCTAACTTAAGTGGCACAGCTTAGCTAAGCACTACTGCTGACTATGTACATCCCTTTACGAACACAGACTACTCTTTTTCAGATAAATACTTCCAGCAGATTAACGTGCCATGTCAACAAAGTGCACATCTCAGGATGGGAGAGCAAATTTAGTTTTACTCCAGACTCTGCAATCCCCATATCCCAAACCAAAAGAGCCCTTTTGGAATGAGGTGGACCAGGAGTCTGGAGGCTCGTAAGCTAAAAGAGTTGTGTGATGCTATCAAGAAAAACATGGAGCAAAATTTCAAATAAATGCTTTCTGTACCTTTTAATAATCATGAAAGAGGAAGACTTTATTTTGGAGATAAAGAGAGTTCCTATCAGACTCTAGACAGGTGTATCTAATTAAGTGGCCAATAAGGGGATATAATACATTGTTCCAATTTGCTGGCAGTCTAAGCAGACAGCAATTCCCGCCAGGCTAGTAATTTTGTCGGTGCTAACAGTCCAGTGCACTAGTAAAATTTTCCAATCTAACAAATTTCCAGACAAAAAATCTGGAAGGACCACCATGGTATTATTAGTAAAGGATCTTTATGGTTTTCTTTTAACAGGGTAGAGGGTAAAACAGAAGTGCAGGACAGAGTCTGAGGCTTGCAGTTTGCTTCTATTGGTGCTGCGAAGTGCTCTCAGACCTTTTTTTTTTTTTTTTTTCATTCTGTTGTAGTGCATAAAGCACAAGTAATCAAACAGATGCATTTCTCTTCTGTTTGCAAGATCCAAAATACTTCCTGTTCCTTATTTCTCGTCTGCTGGATTAGATGCATTGTACTTCCAGATTAAGTATTCATTGGTTATCGTTTCTTATGCACATACAGCCCACCCCTACGACTAAAAAAAGAAAAAAATCAATCCTGGTTTGACTCTGTTTGAGTGAGTTGCTGGGTATTCCACATTAACTGAGTGAACTTCGCAGGAGCATGCTGCCAACCACCTCTGACTCCGTAAAATTAAGTAAGTGAAGGCTATAACCTAAAATCGCAGGAAACATCACCTAATGTGACATGGTCTTTAGTTAACCTAACACATACAGTATATGCTTGAAATCTGGAAGGAAAACCAGATTTCCCAGAGGAAAAAAAAATCTGCTTCCTACTAATTATCCATCCATTCATTATTCAACCCGCTATATCCTAATACAGGGTCATGGGGGGTCTGCTGGAGCCAATCCCAGCCAGCACAGGGCGCAAGGCAGGAACAAATCCCCGGGCAGGGCGCCAGCCCACCACAGGGTAACAGGAAAAACATTTTATAAAATAAGAAAAACTACACAAGAGAGCTTCTCAAAGTCCTCTGTTTGGAACTTTCACTAGTGTTCAAATATCTAGTTTAGAAAGATTTGGCAGGTCTTAAGTTGGTTCAAGATACAGACCTTCATATGCTTATCACGATCAGTTAATGAATTAGACCCAATAGGTTTGGTAGATACTTCTATCATTTGTAACTCCAAAAAACCTACAATGAACAGATTTAAATGAAATATGCTTACAGATAAAAGATAATCAAATAAAAACATTTTAATTTTAAACCACCCACAACAGTATAGGCGAATCTTTTTATTTTCAACATGTCACACACTAGTACCAAGGGCACAAGTACAGCCAAAATACATAGCCAAGTATGTGAAAGGAAACATGAGATTCCTCATAGACTGCAAAAACTGCAAAGAAATACTTTATCAGGGAGCACCAACGGAAGGCAAGTTCACTTTTCATTAGCTTTCTTTCAAAGATCTGGCAAAATAAAGTATTACAAGAATACAGGAGTTGTAACATCACAAGACCATTACAAACGTCACCCGAATGTGGTCCCTACTGAGTGGAACCTAATCCATATTCCTACATGCCAGAGTAATGAGGAATCTAACAAAAGTAACTTCCCATCACTGCACATATGTATATTTTTGCTTCAACAGATGTGTCAATAGGTATACAGGATAACACACAATAATAAATTGTTCGGCTGTTCACAAGAAACTAACTAAAGGAGAAAGCTGTTAAATTGCTCATATTCATTTGCTCAAGTCTGAGTTCACAGTATTTGAAGAATTTGAAACTAAAGATAACTCTCTTCCTGCCGCTCTTAATCACTGCAGGTTCATTGGTATGTCTCACTGCCTGCCACCTCCTATCTCAAAAATGCCAGATCACCAGCAAGGGGCTTTACAATGCCTACTGCCGTGAGAGTGAAGCTGTCAGTAATGACACTGGCAGAGGTATTTGGATGCTTAACTGAAGACATTGTTTCTTAAGATGCTTTGTGGAGACTGCGATCTGTGCAGATAAGTGTGTTCTTCCCCACTTGTGCATATTTCTGTTGCCAGTCATCATGATGGCAGTATTGCCAAGGTTTTATGTTGATTTAGAAGGTGAGTATTAAATGTGAAACTGTGGCATTTATAAACTGTATCTAAGCTGGTCAAAAGCATAGACACATAAGATTTACTTTGCCATTATTATGCATTATTTCTGCAACCTTACCTAATTTACATCATCCATTAAAAATACAAAATAAATTGTATTCACTTTTTTTAGTTTAACTTAAGCCCTGATGTGGAATCAACATGACATTATTCACTCATTAAAAGAGCTAATTTGCAGGCTGAAATAAGATTTGCTGAACAACTGCAAGTAACAGTGAATATGATTGTGTATGCATTGTTAATATATTTGAAATTAACAAGCATCGTCAATTTATTTACATTTACAGTTAAGTCATAAACAAGTCCAGATGTGCAGCCCTGTACTTCTAGGAACTAAGACTCACCATTGACAGGAGCGTAATGTTCTAGATGCATTCCCTTCAGATAAACTCCTCAAAAACAAACTGACTGCCAGACCTCTGTCTATTATAGTGAATAAAGATTCCCATGATAATTTGCTGGATCATGAAAAGGTTGTTTCCTCCCTCAGTCCAAAGACATGCAGGTTAGGTGCATTGGCAAACTGAAATTAATAATAATAATTCATTACATTTATATAGTGCTTTTCTCAGTACTCAAAGCACTATCCACACAGGGAGGAACCGGGAAGCGAACCCACAATCTTCCACAATCTCCTTACTGCAAAGCAGCAGCACTACCACTGCGCCACCTGTGAGGACAAATTGTCCCTAGTGTGTGCTTGTGTGCCCTGCGGTGGGCTGGCGCCCTGCCCGAGGTTTGTTTCCTGCCTTGCACCCTATGTTGGCTGGGATTGGTTCCAGCAGACCCCCGGGACCATGTAGTTAGGATATAGCGGGTTGGATAATGGATGGATGGATGAAAAGGTTGACTGTTTTGATACATATGGATTCTTCCCCCACAATGCAGAAATATTTCCCAATGCCATTATGAAATGTGACTGTGTCACATACAACAGCATTAAATTACATGCTTTTTTTTTTTGTCGTCAAACTGCGGACACCACTGTGTTTTCTACTTGATTCAAAAAAGCAGAAGACTTACCCTGAGGCAGATATTGAAATTGGCCTTGTACTGGAATGATGTTGAACTAAATGACTGTGTATTTGTGACATTTTTTTCATTAAATCAAAACGGAGCAGGCTGGGAACTTGAAAGTGAACAAGTTTAATTTTATATCAGAAACAAGTCGGTCAAATATTTGCTTTTGTGGAGCATTTGATGTAGAATGTATGAAAACAAAAATCACAAATCTGTAACTCCATATATTTCCTTGCTTCTAAAATAAATGAAATATCAATTAATAATAATAAAAAAAAAAAAACAATGCATGTAAATTGAGTTTTTTTTCCCCCGATGTGTAAGCCTACAAAAATACAATGACTGACCAGGCAGATTTAGCTTTGAGAAAACTTTTTATTTTACCTTTTTGCATGTTCTCTCTTTCTCTCTATTTAAATAAAAGTTAAACATTCATATTTTGACACCTTGAAAAATTAAACTATGCTTTAAATTGCCCATTCATTACCACTATTAACATGCTTATTCTAGCTTAGAGCTTTAGGGCTCAGAGTCATGTTTGGTGAACCAAAACTAAAACTGGGGAAAAAAAAAGGACAATTTACATTTACCAATCAACCGGACATGTAACTATGTAAGAGGTCACCAAGAGATTAGGAGGATTAACTGTCCTGAAATGCAAGTGCTACATAGGTGCTTCTATGTATTACAATTTAAACTATACAGTAAATATGTTAATAGTGGCACAGTGGTAAATGTTGCAGTCTCACAGCTCCAGGAAGCCGAGTATGAAGTCCTCCCCTATCATTATCTGAGTGGAGTTTGCATATTCTTCTCATATCTGCACGTTTTTTCCTCCAAAATCTCAAAAGCATGTGAATTAGGTTCATATGCGCTGCAGAACTGGCTGGGTGTGTGAGACTGCACCTAGCAATGAACTGGATTGGATTAAGCAGGTATGATAAAAAGCAGATGAAAGAATGGACAAATATGAGAGATGTAATATGTATGATACACTACATATTAAAAATATGTCTGATCATATTTCTTAATTATGCTTAAGTACTAAAAGCATATAGAGTAAATATTCTAAATTTAAAATGATATTTATTGGGATACATAATAAAATCAGTATTTTAACATTTTCTCTTAGATACATTTTTATTAATCTAAGATATGGAAGAAGATGATCCGTTGTGGCAACCCCTAACGGGAGCAGCCAAACGAATACATTTTTATTAATCTAAAATACTTGATAATTTATCACATTTCTGCATCTTTGAGCGTCATATTAATATGAAGTTTAGTGTGAAATATTATCATTTGTGTATACGATCCTTCACACAATTCTAAATTGGCCTAGTTTTGAAATGTGTCCCTGCAATTAAAGGCTGCCCTGTACAGAGTCGGTCCTTGCCTTGCACTTGATGATGTCAGGATGGATTCCAGGCCCAGCAAACCTAAATCTGGCTGAATGGTTAGGAGCATGCACTGATACAGCACATTGCTGCACCCACCAGATGACGAATCAACTCTGGATCCCAGATTGGGACCCACGTGTAGCCATGCAATGGGTGACACCTCAGCAACACACAAATTCAGATGGAATGGAACCAGTGTGAGGTTTTTTTAGACAGACAGACTTTATTAATCCCAAGGGGAAATTCACAAGTCTGACACCAACTCCCTGGATGCAGATGAACGTCATACCCAGAACGGAGCAATTGCAGGTTAAGGGCCTTACTCAAGGGCCCAACGATGTAGAGTCACTTTTGTTGTTTACGGAATTTGAACCGGCAACCTTCCGATTACTAGTGCAAATGCCTATTCTCAGAGCCACCACTCCGCCCCTGGCTCAATGGGTTTGAGAATATTGCTATGATATTATTACTGGCTACACCCTAAATCACTTCTGGCACATTCAAATGTATCACTTAATGAATTACAGGTTTTTAATCCACTCATTTCTTATTAAAGGAATCTTTATATCAAGTAGTTATTTATAGAAACTTCTAAATGAATTAAAGGTACTCAATTTGGTTGAAGATATCTCTCTAACTCAGTTAAAAGAGATCAAAAAAGCATATCAACTGATGGAAAATCACGCACCCTTCACCGAATGCAGGGTTTCTGGGGTGGGTACTATCCTGGCCATGTTGGGCAAAACCACTGAAACCAACCCTGAACAGGGTGGAAGTTTTGTATTATGGATATCTTATCTAGCTGTGTATTTCAAATACTTATAAATAAAGATACAGAAAATGGTTTGTTTAAGATTTCAATAAATATTTTTGAAGACAGCTACAATTCACTGACAGATATCCTTACACCATTTACAGGAATCATGATAACTGGTTCTCTCATAAAAAAAAAAAAAACACATAAAAATTTCAACAAACATGAGCACATCACTCTGTTCGTCAAGCTGGTTTGTTTAGCTAATTTGTTTTCCGATATCTCACCCTTTATTTATTTATTTTTTTAAACTTACAGTACATTCACCGAGACGAAAAATTTAAGGAGCTGTAGGGTTTCTATAATTTCTTATATTCTACATCATAATGATTTCACACAAATTATGGAAAAATGTCCTTAATTTATAAACTTTGTAAATTGTTTTGATTTAAGGAAGACAGAAGTGTTGAGGAAAGGTAGTAAATATGCACTGATCAAGAAGCCGGACAGTACGGACATGTTGCATTTGTATTACCATATGCAAGTAAGACTTTACAATAATGACCCTATAAACCAATTCTTTTATTCAATTACAACGAATAAAGTCCAATTCAAAATACGAAAATGTCTTTCATCTTTAATGGGTGATCACTAAACACAAACCCTTGACCTTCAACCATAAGAATAGTGCAGTGAGATTCTCATTATTAGCAAACCTTGTAGTCCACTCATATATATTTATTATTGTTATTATTACTGCATATTTGGCAGAAGTATTTACCCAAGGCATCTAACATTATTATAAATTACAACTGTTTACATCTATAATTGAATCAAAGCAGGGCTAAGTGGCTTGCTCAAGGTCATACAGTGAGTCAGAAGTGGGAATTAAACGAATCATTCAAGACTTAAAAGCCTACCAGCAAATAGTTGAATTTTTTCCAAACCAGTCAAACAAAGATGCTAAGGAAGGATTCCCTCATAATCACCACTTCAACCATTTTACGCGTGGAACAGCTGGATTCTTTACGCTCTGTGGTAACAGTATTGAAACAATTTAAAGTCTTAAGCAAAACTTAAAAGAAATAAAATATCGTAAAACCTAAGTGTATGTAAAAATAGTCTGTAGTTTTGTCTATTTTTCAAAACAAACTTCTTCCCTTCAGTAGTATACACCTGTTAGTTCTGATTTACAGCATAACTGCTTCAGATTTTATAGACAGGATTTTTCTTTATTTAGCGTGGTGAACCTGCTTCTTTAATTATTTTTCTTAATACACAGAACATGGATTTTTACTTCTTGCATTATAAAAATGAAAAATTAAACTGTACTTTTCTCTCACTGCCTTTTAGTCAGATATGTCAAATAAAGCTCTTTTGGAAATTGTTACTGTTTCATACATGTATGAAGTCCTATTTTAATCACTATTGAAAATGTTCAGAAGACTTCGTATTGCAGTGTATATAAAATTATGGTTCAAGGAAGAGTATCCCAAAGAAAACAAGCTATATGTTATTGAAGAACAGGCAGATCAATTTAACATGTGATTTCATTTCTAAAAAAAGAGACTTGCTTTTGGTTAGTTCTCAGTTTTCTCTCCCTTTCTCCATTTCTAATGTAAAAAAGGCATAAAAATAAATTCAGAGCAGTTGGGTGCATGAATATGTCTGTCACCACCAAGCAAAAGGTAATTATTGCAATATGATTAATCCTATTAAAAGTAGAATGCTTTGACTTTTCTGTACACTAAATTGAAAATAATTACTGTCACAGTTTTGCAACATGCCAATTTACAGTACATAAAAAGAAATGTAAGCACATGTGGATATCTCAAGTGAAGATGATTCTCTTTTATCTTACTTGGCTGTATACACGGTGGTTTTCAATATGAAACTAAAAAGCAGTAAAGAGAAGCTACATGCTGAACTCAGTATTGCACAATGGCAGAACATCAGGGACAACTGAACACGAGGTTCCTGATGAAAAATGTACATCCCTGAGACAAAAGGTAGGGTTGGGTGGGAGACGGATTGCAATTATTGGATAAAACTGTTGTTAATTATATGAACGAGCTAAATGCAATACCCCGCCAAAGCACTATCGAATAAGAATTACCACAAGTTATAATTCTGTATGTGTTTGAAAAATATTCCCAATTTGTACTTGTGCTTTATGTACTTTATAAAGAGGTTAATTTACAAAAAATATTTGTGCACATTTGCTTAAAAAATGCATATATTTTAATATCTTTGTATATAATAGTAAAAAAAAAAAAAAAAAGTATTCGGACATTTTTTAAAGTTTTCAAATGTTACTTGATTACAAAGGAATCTTGTACCACTTGCTAACACATACATTTTTATTGCAAATGCAGGAATACACGTTTAAAAGACAAAAACAAAAGTTATCTTCTATCTGATATCTGAAAGGTAAAAAACTAAAACATGCTCCATGAATTGTGCACTGGTGTCTCAATGTTTCACAAGTTAAAGCAACAGCTATATAATGACAATAAAATTGCTCTTCTATTGGCCTCTACTATTGGGCATTATTCAAGTACAGTGACTGAACCCTACAGGATAATTTAAGAATTATATCACAGGTTAACAATAAAAGTATTAACATTATGATTAACTCTTTCAGGGCGGATGTCGACTTTTGTCGAAATTCAGGGTTAGAGAACGGTATTCAGCTGTAAACTCGGCTATAAACTCCCCATTACAGTATATTTTAGATCGACTCTCTTTAAAGTTAGCTTTGTTGATTTGACTCAGATTTCCTGCGCGTGCATGAGTAGCACAGAGCAAACAACCCCTCAAATGTCATCGACATCTGGTGAAATACCAAAGCAAATGTGCAAAACAAAATACTCTGTGGACGACATTTTATGTATCATATCGCTGAGTTGGACTCTGAGTTGTCAGATTTTGATGTAAGTGATCTGGAGATTGAAAACAAAAATGAGGGAACAGCATAAGCTGATCGTGGTGCTGAACATGCCTGTGTAGCTAATGCACCTGCGCCAACATTCACCTGGGAGGATTTCCTCTTATGATGACAAGAGGTACAAACCAGATTGCGTCACACTGTGACTGCTACTGCTGTGCATATTCATGCTGGTAAATCGAGCTGCCCTCGCGCAGCCGCTGCTGCCAGAGATACCGAACGGGCACCGACAGCAGCCACGGCATGCGTCAAAAGATGTTTTATGCTGATTTATGTGTGAAACCATTACTTTGTGTGCTTTTCAAAAAACTAGAAAAAATGTTCAGCCCTCAAAGAGTTAAAGAACATTTTAAAAAAAAGTGGAGGATCTTAGATGAAAATGCATAAATTAGAAAAAGGGCACAAAACTATAGTATATCCAGTTAATTCCCATTAAGTGCAACTGCACTTTTGAGCCAACCATCCTATACAATAATTACAAATATAATATGAAAAAGGTATTGAATAAAGATTTTTCATTTATTATTAAAGTGTTTGCGTGTCTCTCTCTCTCTCTCTCTGAAGACAGTGATCTCAATAATTAAGAAAAGGAAATTGCAACACACTGCCCAGAAAAGCATATCTATTCAAATTCTACAACTGAACCAGCACAGCCTGTAATCACCCAGAAAGGCCAAAAGAGTTCAGCAGCTGAGAGTTATGCACTGCAGTCAATTACAGAAGTGGACAGATTTGTTAGTATCCTTACAGTTCATTGAAAAAGTGCCACATGCCTCCTGAAAAGTGATTAAATGAAAAGCAGTTGTCCCACATATACCTGCAAGCCTTTGAAAGGTCACAGAGTAAAGCAAAGCAAGTGTGAAAAGAAATTGAATATTGTTATTTCTACAAAGATATTCTAAAATGGCCTGGACACATTTGTTAGTACCCCCAAGGAAAACCATAAATAACTGGATTAAAGTGATTTTTCAAACTAGCTGTTTTCTATAATTGGTATAACGCATGTCTCCAATCAGTCTTTCCGTCTATTTACCTGGAGGAAAGTTGCCACTTTGCTGTTAAGTATTATCATGTCTCCCACACTGAATATGGACCACGACAGAGTTGTCCGAGAAGATTAGAAAGAAAGTTTTAGATAAGTATGTTAAAGGCAAAGGTTGTAAGACCCATCTTCAAACAACTTGATTGCAAATATTATGAAGAAGTTTAAAGGTCCATGGTTCCCTGGACACAACCACAAGAAGAAATCCAAACCCAGAAGGGGCAGAAGGATAGTAAGAACGGAAGACAAAAAAAGAAGAATAAACTTCCAAAGAGATACAAGCTCTAAGGTCAAGTTCTACCAATGTCTGATCCACTGCTTTTTAAATGAGTTGGGGGTCAATGAAAAAAGAATTAGGGGAACACCACTATTTACAGAAAAACCTAAAAATGCCAGACTTGAATCTCCTAAAAAAGAATATTGACAAGTCACAATGCTTCTGGTAGAATATTGTTTAGACAGATGAGACATAACTGGAGCTTTTTGGAAAGTCACATCAAACCTGACAAAGCTGGAGCAGTTTGCTCAGGAAGACTGGGCCATACTACCTGTGGACAGGTGCAGAAGTCTCACCAAGAGCTCCAGGAATCGCTTGTTTGCTGTGATTGCCTCTAAAAGCTGCGCAACAAAATAGTAGGTTAAGAGTCCCATCATTTCATCATTCCATTTTTATCTTTGTTATTATTTGAAATATTCCATTGAATCAAAACTCTAAAGCAAAGTCTGATTTTTGTTAAATACAGAATAAACAATGATGGCTGCCATTTACTTTTTGTCAAAAAGTTTTAAGTTATTTCAAAGACAATTGTTGGTTATTTTTTTTCATGGAGGAATACCAACAAATTTTGGTACTCTACATAACAAGACCTGTAAGGGAAAGAAACTGTTACTCAAAAAGAATCATCTTAAGACCTAAATTGGATTGATCAGCAATCACAATTAAGAACAAACAATATTTTGGTAAAACGCCTTGCTGTCAGATGGCACCAAGATTAAGAATTTCTAAGAAAATTCCAAAACCTTTTGAGTGGCACAAACCTAACAGATGGGGAGTGCACAGTCAGCCTGGAGGGACTGGGCAAGGTGTAAGATTTCGCGGAAAAACAAATGCACAATGTCAAATGATCCAATGTAAGGTACAGTAAATGCATATTTTTACTAATAAATGCCTCATAACTATGTTTTAATATGTGCAAAATAATACAAATTACTTTTATTAAGTACATAAGCAATACTTTTGCAAATACAAATATTAAAACTCCTAAGAGTAGTTGTACCTTCTTTTGTATTGAACTACATATGTACATCCCATCCCTAATAAAACTAAGCATGTGGAGATCTGATTCCTTATTTTAACAATAAGTTGATTAAGGAGGCCTAGTTTAACAAACAGCATTTTGAAATTATGTATTCAACCAAATACATGTTTTCTTTTTCCATGGCTTCCCCAAACTCCTCCCATGCCCGAGTTTTTGCCTCTGCTACAGCCTCACTATACGTTTGGGTCTGCCTGGTTTTCTGATCCAACTTACCACCACGTGGTGATAAGTGGACAGCTCAGCCCCTCTCTTCACCAGAGTGTCCAAGACATAAGGTTGCAGATCCGATGACATGATTACAAAGTCGAGTATCGAGCTGTGACCTTAGAGCATAAGGGTGTCCATAAGTGCACTTGGCGCCAGGATGCCCAACATGGTGTTTGTTATGGACAATCCATGGCCAGCACAGAAGTCCAACAACTGAACACCACTCGAGTTTAGATCAGGGAGGCTGTTCCTCCCAATCACACCTCTCCAGGTTTCACTGTCGTTGCCGACGTGAGCGTTTAAGTCTCCCAGCAGGATGATAAAGTCCCCTGGAGCTGCGCTTCGTATCGCTTCCTCCAGGGACTCCAAGAAGGCTGGGTACTCTGAACTGCCGTTCAGCACATAAGCGCAAACAACAGTCAGAGTCCTTCCCCCAACTCGAAGGCACAGGGAAGCAACCCTCTCGTCCAACAGGGAGAACCCCAACGTGCAGGCCTCGCGCCGGGGGGGCCAGAAGCAAGCCCACTCCTGCACGACGTCTTTCACCTACAGCAACTCCAGAGTGGAACAAAGTCCAGCCTCTCTCAAGAGGAATGGTTCCAGAGCCCAGACCATGCGTAGAGGTGAGCCCAACTATATCTAGCCGGTACCTCTCAACCTCTGGCACCAGTTCAGGCTCCTTCCCCGCCAGAGAGGTAACATTCCATGTCCCAAGAGCCAGTTTCGGTAAGCAAGGGTCAGAATGCAAGGGCTCCCGCCTTCGGCCACCACCCATATCACATTGCACCAGACCCCAATAGCTTCTCTTGCAGGTGGTAGGCCCACAAGAGAGCAGAACCACGTTGCTCCTTCGGGCTGAGCCCGGCTGGGCCCCGTGTACAAAGGTCCAGCCACCAGACGCTCGCCAGCAAGCCCCTCCCCCAGGCCTGGCTCCAGGGTGGGGCCCTGGGTACCCTTTCCCAGGCAAGGGAAATGCCGATCCTTGATTTAAATCCATGTGGGGTCTCAGGATTGAGTTAGTCTGGATCTTCACCTCAGACCTGTTTGCCTTGAGAAACCCTACCAGGAGCACGTAGCTCCCGACAACATAGCTCTGAGGATCACTAGAAGGCTCAAGCCCTTCTGCCACAGGAAGGCCTTGATCCAATAAGGGAAAACCATCAAGCGCCTCTGGAGGGGAAAGCGATGCTCCACCAACACTGTGTATACTGGAGATGGGGCCCTGCTGACTTCAACTGCAGACGTTATTGACCAGTGGAAGGAATACTTTGAGGATC
The DNA here is from genome assembly GCF_900747795.2 of Erpetoichthys calabaricus. Lineage (NCBI taxonomy): Eukaryota > Metazoa > Chordata > Cladistia > Polypteriformes > Polypteridae > Erpetoichthys > Erpetoichthys calabaricus. The sequence goes on from NC_041407.2 coordinate 20,346,769, forward strand.
TTCTCAATCCCACCGGCATGTCTTCCTTAGAGGAAGCAGAGCTGGAGGACTCCGGGGGGTGTGCGTCCATATCAGGGGCCGAGGTCACTGAGGTAGTTAAAAAGTTCCAAGATGGCGGGGCACCTGTGGAGGACGAGGTCCACCCTGGGTTCCTCAAGGCTCTGGATGTTGTAGGGCTGTCCTGGCTGATTCGTCTCTGCAGCATCGCATGGACATCAGGGGCAGTGCCTCTAGATTGGCAAACCGGGTTGGTGGTCCCCCTTTTTAAGAAGGGTGATCGGAGGATGTGCTCCAACTATAGGGGGATCACACTCCTCAGCCGCCCCAGTAAGGTCTATTCAGGGGTGCTGGAGAAAAGAGTTCAGTTGATAGTCGAATCTCAGATTCAAGAGGAACAATGCAGATTCCGTCCCGGCTGTGGAACACTGGACCAGCTCTACACCCTGGCCAGGATCCTGGAGGGGGCATGGGAGTTTTCCCCACCAATCCACATGTGTTTTGTGGATTTGGAGAAGGCATTCGTCCGTGTCCCTTGAACCATTCTGTGGGGTGTGCTCCAAGAGTACGGGGTACAAGGCTCATTATTGCGAGCCATTCAGTCGCTGTACAGAAGGAGCAGCCGGTAATAAGTCAAACTCGTTTCCTGTTGAGGTTGGACTCCGCCAGGGCTGCCCTTTGTCACCAATTCTGTTCATAAGTATGCGCAGCCAAGGAGCAGAGAGGATCTGGTTCGGGGACCTCAGAATTTCGTCTCTGCTATTTGCAGATAACATGGTTCTGTTGGCTTCATCAGACAGTGACCTCCAGCTCTCACTACTCTCGGTAGTTCACAGCCGAGTGTGAAGCGGCGGGGATGAGAGTCAGCACCTCTAAATCCGAGGCCATGGTTCTCTGTCGGAAAAGGGTGGAATGCTCTCTTCGGGTTGGGAACACATTACTGCCTCAAGTGAAGGAGTTCAAGTATCTCTGGGTCTTGTTCACGAGTGAGGGAAGAATGGAGCAGGAGGCTGACAGATGGATTGGTGCGGCATCCGCAGTAATGCGGGCTCTACAATGGTCTGTCGTGGTGAAGAGAGAGCTGTCAATTTACATTCCTACCCTCACCTATGGCCACGAGCTTTGGGCAGTGACCGAAAAGAGCAAGATCACAGATACAAGCGGCCGAAATGAGCTCACTGGAGAACATAGCTTTGTGTTTCTTTCCCTTTTTTAGACCAATATCAAAATAGATCAGCTTGAACTTCCTGTTCCAAAGAAGGTAGGGGCCTCTTCACCTAATGACTACAGACCAGCGTCACCTAACATGAAGGCCTTTGAGAGACTAGTCCTGGACTATATGACCTACTACAGATTGACTATCGGACAAAGATTGGAGTGGAGAATACAATTATCTACCTGCTCCACAAGACTGGACAAAGCTGGTAGCACTGTGAAGATAATATGATGTGATTTCTCCAGCATCTTTAATACCATCCAGCCATCCCTGTTAAGGGGTAACGTCAGAGATAACGCAGGTGGATGAGCCTATGGTGTCCTGGACAACGATCTGTCGGGCAGAATGCAGTTTATGAGACTCAAGGACTATGTTTCAGATATGGATATGAGCAACGGTACCACAAGGAACAGTCCTGTCACCTTTTGTCTTCACTGTGTACACCTCTTACAATAAATATAACAGCAGGTCATGTCACTTGCAGAAATTCTCTGATTCTACACTTATGGGGTGTATCGATAAAGGATGCTGTATTGATAAAGGGGATGAGATCAAGTATAGGAGTCAGGTGGAAGTTTGTTTCTTGGTACAAAGAGAACTGCATGCATCTTAACATCAGCAAAACCAAGGAACTGGTTATTGACTTTCTTTACACTTACAGTGGTGTGAAAAACTATTTGCCCCCTTCCTGATTTCTTATTCTTTTGCATGTTTGTCACACAAAATGTTTCTGATCATCAAACACATTTAACCATTAGTCAAATATAACACAAGTAAACACAAAATGCAGTTTTTAAATGATGGTGTTTATTATTTAGGGAGAAAAAAAAATCCAAACCTACATGGCCCTGTGTGAAAAAGTAATTGCCCCCTTGTTAAAAAATAACCTAACTGTGGTGTATCACACCTGAGTTCAATTTCCGTAGCCACCCCCAGGCCTGATTACTGCCACACCTGTTTCAATCAAGAAATCACTTAAATAGGAGCTGCCTGACACAGAGAAGTAGACCAAAAGCACCTCAAAAGCTAGACATCATGCCAAGATCCAAAGAAATTCAGGAACAAATGAGAACAGAAGTAATTGAGATCTATCAGTCTGGTAAAGGTTATAAAGCCATTTCTAAAGCTTTGGGACTCCAGCGAACCACAGTGAGAGCCATTATCCACAAATGGCAAAAACATGGAACAGTGGTGAACCTTCCCAGGAGTGGCCGGCCGACCAAAATTACCCCAAGAGCGCAGAGACGACTCATCCGAGAGGTCACAAAAGACCCCAGGACAACGTCTAAAGAACTGCAGGCCTCACTTGCCTCAATTAAGGTCAGTGTTCACGACTCCACCATAAGAAAGAGACTGGGCAAAAACGGCCTGCATGGCAGATTTCCAAGATGCAAACCACTGTTAAGCAAAAAGAACATTAGGGCTCGTCTCAATTTTGCTAAGAAACATCTCAATGATTGCCAAGACTTTTGGGAAAATACCTTGTGGACTGGTGAGTCAAAAGTTGAACTTTTTGGAAGGCAAATGTCCCGTTACATCTGGCGTAAAAGGAACACAGCATTTCAGAAAAAGAACATCATACCAACAGTAAAATATGGTGGTGGTAGTGTGATGGTCTGGGGTTGTTTTGCTGCTTCAGGACCTGGAAGGCTTGCTGTGATAGATGGAACCATGAATTCTACTGTCTACCAAAAAATCCTGAAGGAGAATGTCCGGCCATCTGTTCATCAACTCAAGCTGAAGCGATCTTGGGTGCTGCAACAGGACAATGACGCAAAACACACCAGCAAATCCACCTCTGAATGGCTGAAGAAAAACAAAATGAAGACTTTGGAGTGGCCTAGTCAAAGTCCTGACCTGAATCCAATTGAGATGCTATGGCATGACCTTAAAAAGGCGGTTCATGCTAGAAAACCCTCAAATAAAGCTGAATTACAACAATTTTGCAAAGATGAGTGGGCCAAAATTCCTCCAGAGCGCTGTAAATGACTCATTGCAAGTTATCGCAAACGCTTGATTGCAGTTATTGCTGCTAAGGGTGGCCCAACCAGTTATTAGGTTCAGGGGGCAATTACTTTTTCACACAGGGCCATGTAGGTTTGGATTTTTTTTTCTCCCTAAATAATAAAAACCACCATTTACAAACTGCATTTTGTGTTTACTTGTGTTATATTTGACTAATGGTTAAATGTGTTTGATGATCAGAAACATTTTGTGTGACAAACATGCAAAAGAATAAGAAATCAGGAAGGGGGCAAATAGAGCCTCTTACAGTGGTGTGAAAAACTATGTGCAGTCATTATTCAGTGAGTGGATGCAGAGGTGCTCAACTACTACAAGTACTTGGGGGTTCAAATTAATGACAGGTTGGGCTCGTCTCGGAACACAGAGGAACTATAGAAGACTCTTTGTTCTTAGGAGACTGTGTCCATTTAATGTGGGAAGCAAAATCCTTCACATCTTCTATAACTCTGTGATTGCCAGTGGGATTTTCTATGCTGTGGTGTGCTGGGCTGATAACATCACTTCAAGAGAAGCCCACGGATTCAACAAACTAATTAAAAAAGGCAGGCTCAGTTACAGAACGCCTGCTGGACGTTGTAGTGGAGGAGAGAATGAAGAGACAAAACTGTGTGCCACTATGAACAATGCCGCACATCCTCTCTCTGACTCACACTGAGGACTTTCAGACAACAAATTATTCAGCAGAAGTGCGTCAAGAAACGCTACTGGGGCTCCTTTATAACAACATCAATATTTCTGCATAATGTCTAACTGTGACTAGCAGACAAGTCAGAACTTTGCTTTCTTTTGAATTTTTCTTGCTTTATAGTAATTCCAGTGTGTGATCAGACCAAAGTGTGTGTGTATTTTTATTTACTTACTTATTTACCTACCTATTTATGTATTTATTTATTTATTTAAAGAGCTTCTGAAGAAAGCCTAATTTCCCCCAGGGACAAATACACTTCTATCTATCAATCTTTTTAAAGCATTGCTCAGCAGGGTGCATTTTCACTTCTTGAAAATCATCTTTTTGGCAGACAGCCTCATCTTCCATTCATGTACTACCCCATATATTGTGGAATTCACGGTAGACTCAATGACAACAAGCCGGACTCTGAAGTAGCAAAGCAGTCCCAAAATGTAACATTTCCTCCTCCACACTTTAGAGCTGATATGAGGATCTTATGTCCATATGCAGGTTTGGTTTTGTGCCAAATATTATGTTAGATATTACGGCAAAATAGATTTAATTGCCAAATACAATACTTCAGTGGTATTTCTTGGACTAGGTCTCCTTACAGAAATCATTGAAATGTGGATGATATTTCCTTTTGTTCATGTATGAATGCATTACGGTTCACATGTGTGTCAGGAAAGAGAAGTTAAAGTTTATACCTTTAGTTCATGGAAGGTTAGAAACCACCTGGAGTACTCAAAATGCAAGGAACAACATAAGCAGACAATTATAAAGCTTGGCTCTGAAGAAAATCTTAAAGTACAAATACTATACTTGTTGTGCCAACGGATGCTAAATTAACCACAAAACAAATAGTTTTTTTACATATAGTTTTAAAAACATCTTTCTATCAGAGCAAAAAGCAACAGTTTCATAAACTGACTCATTCCTTAAATTTGAACTGATGCCATTGGTTATCAAAAAGTATAAGAGCTCCAAACTGCTTGGAGCCTATGAAGCAACAGCTGTTTACACCAAATGGGAAAGGATTCCTCTCACACAAATTAGGCTAAAAAACATGCAGTATCCTGAAACAAAAATAAAAAGTGAAAAATAAACAAATCGGTACTGAATTCCTCTAACACATTTGTTTTTGCAACTGGTTTGATGGAAGACTAATTAATGAGAGGATGTGCAACATTTATACTATATATCGTGTACACATGACCCCACATACAAGTGGGAAAAAGATTAAGAAGAAGAATAAGACTCTTACTGAAAAAAGGAATTCACAGATAGAAGAACTTGGACAATCCTTTGAAATAAACTACAATTGTTTTTCATTTGAGCTTCTTTAAACATAATGTCACTGGTTAGCATTCAGAAAAAAAAAAAGCAGCAGTGATTTAACTGGGAATTAATGACTGGTGACAACATTCATTTATATAGCACATTTTCATACAAATAATGTAGCTCAAAGTGGAGTGACAAAAGGTGCACTTATTTACCAGTTCATTTCACTGGGTAGACCATAACATTATTATTGTTAATTTTAATTCTAAGTATTTATTAGTATGCAGTATATAAATTTGGCACACGGAAAGAAATAGTTCAACAGTGTTTTAAACATACATTAAAAACCGTGTACTAACCCATTAATTCATCTAAACACAACCAATTACTTGTATTTAGTAGGCACGTGTGATTAAAATTACATGGTTGTTTACAACTGGTAATGCATAAACCCTACTGAATTAAGAGTTCAGCATCGTATTTGGGAACTTCACAGAACTCATCAAAATGTTTTGATGTCAACGGGGAAGGACAAGCTGAACAATATTAGAGTAGAATATAAGGGTGCAATTGACTTTTAAGTCACCCTGATGGTTAAAGAAACATGTGACAACTATTCTGGACCAATTATTGTGGCCAAAAATATGATCTGTGTTGTAACTGCGCCACTGTGTCTATCGGACAAAAAAATAAAAGTATCGTAATTGTAACATTTTTTGAAGACGTGAATTCACAAAGGCTTGCCCTTTACGGGCTCAATAGCAGGTAGTCGCCATTCTCAAACCGAAAAGTACAGTTTGGTGAGCCCTCAACACTTCTTGTTCATTCACAACCACTGCTACCAAATAGGTGCAACACTAAAGCATGTGGATTCTTCACTCCTACCTGTTTGCATCAATTGCACAGCACTCTGGGTAATATTATTAAAGGGACAGGCTTATGTATTATGTACAAGTCTATATAAAAAGACATTACCTTTAGGCAACAAATGCAGAAACACATTTTGTGCATAAATGTATTTGCAAGTATTCCACTAACTTTTAGCTCACTACTAGCACCCCGTAAAATGAAGTTTCAGGCTCAGCAAATCTTGAAAGAAATATTGTAAAGTACAAAATGACACATCCAACACTGTGATGTCACACTGGCCTTGCAAAGCATCATGGGTCGCTGTAGGAGGAAAAATGTTTGCCTAATCCAGCAGTAAATATTTGGTGAACAAGGTCATTCATTGTGCAAACAAGGTTTGCCAAATTTCACCACACAACACTATTTACAACATACTAGAACTGCTTAAGCATTCAAGAGATTATTTCAGAAATAGAAAGCGTTCAATCCAATTGCCCTTTACCTTCAAAGTTCCTTTTCAAAGATTTTCCTGTTTTTGTGGTTTGTCTATCTTAGATTTTCTTCAGCCCCGTGCTTCAGTTTGATTTTCATTAACAAAGGGAAACAGGCTGCTTTAACTAATGTTTAACTCCCACTGAGACACCAGTAGCAAGATACAAAACAAAGATGCATCCTAGTGTCCTGCCTCCTTCTAAATCAAAAAACTTAAAATATGTTAAATCCACTTTTAGATGGAGTAGTTATTTTCATTTTAAAATATGTACAAGTAACCATTTAAAACTATTGAAAATAAACAAATAAATGCCTGTTATACACCAAGTCATTTGTACTACCCTAAGTTCCTGTCAATAAGCCGCGGCTTATCTAAGGAAAAAAGTTGTGAAAATGAAAAAATAGAATATCGGCTTATACATCCATCGCGGGGGTTGCGTTCCAGAGCCACCCGCGAAATAAGAATATCCGCGAAGTAGAAACCATATGTTTATATGGTTATATTTATATTGTCATGCTTGGGTCACAGATTTGCGCAGAAACACAGGAGGTTGTAGAGAGACAGGAACGTTATTCAAACACTGCAAACAAACATTTGTCTCTTTTTCAAAAGTTTAAACTGTGCTCCATGACAAGACAGAGATGACAGTTCCGTCTCACAATTAAAAGAATGCAAATATATCTTCCTCTTCAAAGGAGTGAAGCAAACAAATCAATATGTCTGTTTGGCTTTTAAGTATGCGAAGCACCGCGGCACAAAGCTGTTGAAGGCGGCAGCTCACACCCCCTCCGTCAGGAGCAGACAAAGAGAGAGAGAGGGAGAGTTTGTTTTTCAGTCAAAAATCAATACGTGCCCTTCGAGCTTTTAAGTATGCGAAGCACTGTGCAGCATGTCTTTTCAGGAATCAGCTTTACAAAAGATAGCAACGTGAAGATAATCTTTCAGCATTTTTAGACGAGCGTCCGTATCGTCTAGGTGTGCAAACAGCCCCCCTGCTCAATCCCCATACGTCAGGATCACAGATAGTCAGCGCAAGAGAGAGAGAACAGTAAGCCGGGTAGCTTCTCAGCCACCTGCCAATAGCGTCCCTTGTATGAAATCAACTGGGCAAACCAACTGAGGAAGCATGTACCAGAAATTAAAAGACCCATTGTCCGCAGAAATCCGCGATATATATTTAAATATGCTTACATATAAAATCACAATTTAAATGACCGCTACGCGCTCGTGTTGACTCGGCGACGCCCAGAGCAGAAAGAACGCGCTCCGGCCGCTCCAACCGCGCCATGCGGGGAGTGAGAGAGACGCCAATATCTCACACTCTCTCCCCCCTTAAAGAAATTAAATGGGCGCGAGTGAGACCACTGACCTCCCTCCCTTCTATTAGTTATAGGTTATAGTACGTTCGGCTTATCCATGAGTCCGGCTTATCTATGATACGATTTTATTTTAAAAATTCGTATGATTTTTGGTCTCCGGCTAATACATGAGTCCGGCTTATAGACAAGAACTTAGGGTAATATGAAGCTTGAAAATGGTCAGCAAAAAGTGTCTTCTCCTGGCTCCCATAAAATGGAAGCTTTAGGCTCAGAAAATCCTGAAACAAATATTGTAAAGCAGAAAATTTGGGACATAGGAAATACATTAATAGTCAGCGAGGCTGGAATTGTGATCATGGATCTCTACCTTTAACAAGATATGTAATTTGTATACAATTTAGAATCCACATTTTGTCTAGGATATAGTCAAGAGTATAAGGTAAGATGCAGAATAAATGATAACAAAACTGCAGCTGAAATTAATGCAACTTAATGAGCATTCATTGAAGACAGACCCACTTCAGGTTTAATTAACTGTATTTTTGTTACTATAAAATATATTCCCATGGATCCTTTCTGCCAGCCATTTTTTGGCTTAATTTAAAAAAAAAATTAATTGTACTTGCACTTATTCAAATAATTTCTCTTGGGTATAGTTGTAGTACTATATGAGACAACCTCGTTTCCACTGCCGTTGTTAATTGGCAACCTCGAAGACATCACTTTGCCAATAAAAATACTGCGCTGCAGCAGACTTACTGGAACTCAAGACCGAGCAGATGTGTTGAGAACACTTGATGATATAATGCAGGCAATTACAAGATTTGTAGAAAGCAGTTTTTCTTTAGTATTAGGTTTTTTTTTTTTTTTTTTTTTTTTTTTAAATAAGCTTGTTATCTCAGACACATACCATGCCATGATAACAGTTTCCACATTTAACACTGAAGACAAATATTTAAAAGTTCATGCATTTATGACACTTCTGTCACTTATGATGCCTTCTTGTTGCTATGAGGAATTTCAGCGTATTAATGCCGTAAGTTCAATTCCCACACGTCTTTGTCTGTGTGGACAAAAAGTTCTCTCCGTGTCTGTGTCAGTTTTCCTCCCCAGTCACCAGAAACCTGCAGGTTAGGTTAAATGGCAACTCGATTTTTTTTCTGGGCGTGCGTAAGCGGGCCTTGTGCTGGGACTTGCACCCCACGCAGTGTTGTTTCTGCCATGTACCAAGTATTGCTAGGATAAACTCCAACCCCCAAAACCCTGGACTGAATTAAGTGGTTTTAAAAATGTTATGTTATGGATACATTAAATAAGATGAATTTATAAAAAAAAAACACACACACACGAAAACAAATTTTAACAAGAATAAGCATTTATAAACACTATATTGGCCTTCATGAGCTTTGAACAAAGATGTTACTTTTCAGTGATTGCCAATTAATTTCTGAATTACAGCACCATAAATGGGAAATTTCTGGAGACCCTGCGTCATATTTTGAATGTGTGGATGGTCTGTTAGGAGGCAACTGCACTCATCTAAATTATTTGTTTTGGTTAGCGTATTCAATAGAAATTGGAAAGAGTATGAATTTATGTTTCAGTCATATGAATGAGAACAACTTGGATAGGCAAGAATTTGTCAGCGTTGAAAAGTGCAGAAAATAATGGAGGTATTCAAATATTCTGCTACAGAAAAGACACACCACCACCTAAATTTGAGGATATGTTTTCAGGTCAGTAAATTAATGTAATTACTGTAGAAGACGAGATCAAAGCAATGTGGGAGACTCACGTTGGAGGCAAGGATACTACTAAAGCTAAGTGTTTCCTGTTGGAGTTGTTCCGATAAAAACAATTCCACTCTGGGCACACAGTGACATTCTCATGTGAATGTTTAATTTGATTCTGGAGGGTTGAGGTGGCCACAGAGTTTGGCTGCATCTAATCTGACAATCAGAAGGTACATTGCAGCTGTAAATTAAGCGCCTAACTGCTTAAACGGTTTGTTTATACAAAGGGATTTTTGTTTTGGACTTAATACAAAATTTTTTTTTTTTTTTGCTGCTATCCATGTTTTTTTTTTGTATTTACAGTTTAGTTAGAACATTTCTGCTATAAAGCAGTTAGTTTCTAATAAGTGGACACAGATATGAACGATAAGACAGTAAAAACTAATGTCTGCTCACAAATAAATGATCTGGCCAAAACTGAGCTCAATTAATTAAGTCAGGGGTGGGCAAAGTCATTCCAGGAGGGCCGCAGTGGCTGCAGGTTTTTGTTCCAACCCAACTGCTTAATAAGAAGCACTTATTGTTCTAGAAGCATCTTCTGCTTCATTTTAGTCGTCTCCCTCATTAAGATTTTGAACCCTTATTGCTTATTTAAGTCTTAAAACAGTTGCATTCTTGGTTTTTAATTGCTCCTTATTAGCAATAAGATGCAAATGACAAAAGAAACCAGCAGTTATCCATTTGGTTGTTACCCTTTACACCTGTGTGTATTTACCGTGCACTATTTGGTTTAATTAAATACTTGGAAGGAAAGAGAAGAGAAAAAAGTGAAGGACTGAGAATTACCCATCCGTTTTACACTTCAAAGTATTTGGATGATATCCTTAGAATGGAAAAAAAAAAATCTAGGATATGAGAATGACTTGACATAGCAGAGTTAAAGCACTAACAAGCCATGAAATGTAATTATTGGCAAGGATTGTTTTCTAATTATGCAACTCAGTTGGAACAAAAACCCGCAGCCACTACGGCCCTCCAGGAATGATTTTGCCCACCCCTGAATTAAGTCATATAATCTTCTAAACAACTGATAATAGATCCTCATGGCTGTTAAGAGGAACCCAACATTCATCAATAGAGGGTCAGAGGAAAAAGAAAGAAATTGGTAACAGAAAAGTAAAATATGGCAAGAGGTGCCACAGAACTCACAAAGTAGGCAGTAATTGGGAGATTATGGCTTTGGAAGGACAACAATCTGTCTTGTATTTATGGACAGGTGGGAAGGCAAGCAGGAACAAAAGAAAGGACAGACAAATGTACCATGCTAGAAATAAAAGTCTTGCAAGTATACGTCTACAGGGGCCCTGTTCTGTTAGCTACTGTAACTCGTACTTCATGGCTAGAAAATGGTGGCAAGTTTAGAATAAAGTAGTAAATAACCTCATTGTCGATAAAGAAGAGATGTATGAAAGAGCTTCTTCATTACAGGTGTTATAAATAGTTAAAGGTTTAAGTTTAGGAAAAAAACAAGCCTAACACACATGTAATATTGTTAATGAGCTACTGAAATTAGAGGAGAACATATTTTGTCTGTGTGTATGCTGCACTCCATGTACAAAGAGACAAAGATGCCTTAAGACATTACTTTGCCTCAAATTTTGCTTAATACTTCATAATTGGTTTCAGTTTAGGCCAGTACAAATTTAGCATTCACATGTTATTATGAATCAACATTACAGTTTTTCCACAGCTAAATATGTGGGTTACATTCAAGAGATCACCTACAGTGGATGCTCTGGACTTTATAAAGTCTAATGTGTAAACAGAGGCACTCTGTATATGTTAATCTGCTAAACTGTTGGTGAAACCTGTGCTTTACCTTCATCAATGCGTACTAAGATCCAGCAAGCAGGGTTAGGTAAAAAATAAGTGCATCTGAATTAGATTTGCAGTTTTATTTATTTTGATATTTATAACAGTAGAAGTAACATCAGACATCACCTATAAATCGTGAAGATGACCACAAGAACCCTGCATGTGAGAAGATGAACCTCACTTGCCCTTGTCACTAACACATCTCATCTCCCTTGCATGTGTTATCTACACATACCCTAGCTGAGCGGATGGTAATGATTAACTCTTTTAATAACAGCTTTGATTTAATAAGGGACGAGTGGCAATAAACCATCAATAATACTATAAACACCAAGTGCCAAGTACGTGACTTTGCATGTGACAGCTGGATCAGCACTGACTGATAAATCTGAGCCAGAATAGCTTCTAAAACTGATGAAAGCATTCCCACTTTGAAAGATCCAAAGGGAGTAAAACCCTTTGTCCAGACACACCATGTTGTCTTGTAAGATAATGAACGGTGAGGAAGTCACAGTCCTAAGGTCAAAGGGCAGACCATTTGACAAGGCCCTCTTTAACCTACCTCTACCCACTGTAGACACAACTTGACCACGACTTGACTACCTAAACATTTGGGCCAGTGTGTGCAAAGCTGATGTTCATCTGGTCCCAGGAGACTCATTGAGAACCGTGGAATCTGTACTGTCACAAGCTTGTTAAGCTCTCTTAATTTATTGTGGACAAGTTCATGTGAGCAGTATATGCTTTTAGATTTTAAAATGATATATCACGGAAAGCAAATCATTCACTATTAACAATGCAGATAATACAATCCATACCATCTTCATGCTGCTATTCAATCAAATCCAAAACAAACTTTTAGAAAAAGCACACACAGAATATTTTCTAAAAATGTCCAAACTAAAAAGTGTTTACCCCTGAGTCAATAAATAACATTTTTTAATAAACAAAATTATCCAACATCAAAAGAAAATCTACAATTTATTTTAAGACATTAAAATATTCAGTTCCAAAAATATGCAATTAACAGAAATAAACACAATTTTTTTTTTTTTTTTTTTACACAACACAGCATTTGTGTTTGGCTCAGGTGTGCTTTTGACATACAAATCCAAATACTTCAAATGTATTCATTCTCAATTTTCTCTTCCTGTATCTCGCAGTCTACAGGATTTGAAAGTCTTCAGAAATAAGAAACTGCAAATCCAAATAACATCATCATGCAAATTAATGACTCCTCAATGCATCCAAACACATAAAACATTTATAGGGGAACAGGATTGACTGAAAACCGAGTGACCGAAAACACATTCATGATGTGAAAAGCTGCTTTAGGGTATACACAAGGGGGCTCCACCCCCTGCTCGCTTCGCTGGCCTACCCCCGGCATGGTTATCCTGAAATACATTAGTCGACCCAAGCAGCACATTATTCCTAACTTCACTCCGCAGTAGTGCCACTCACAATATGGCGGTGACGCCTGTGCCTTCACTCCGCAGTAGTGCCACTCACAATATGGCGCTAACGCCTGCGCCTTCCGTACTTTATGGACCCGTGGGGCCTCCGTAGCCTCTTCCCTTTGAATCTGGGCTGCAGCGCAGAGTCCTCTTTTTTGTGTGGCTGTCGGTAGTCGTTAGCCATGGGCGCGTTGTTGCTTCATTTCTCATTCACGTCAGTTGAGCTCTTTCGTTTTTGGCCCGTGACTCCTTCGTGCGCGGTGGATACAACTTCACGTGCGGTTTATGAGATGCGCGCTGTACGTGCCTGCGCAGTATGTCTCATGGTCCCATCGCCGTGTCCCTGCGTCCATGCCATCCGGTTTAACATTCTCGGTTAGTAATATGGATTATATTCAATCAACACAAATCTTCTGAGCATCGTCCTCTCCATTTGATTTGAATGCATGGTTTCAGTTCATTTTAAAATAATATTTAATGCCTCCAATCCACAGAAATCATGGAAAACGTGTCTGTTCCTTTTTTTTTTTTTTTGTACAAAGTTATAGCAACCAACTGTATAGTAACCTGCACTCTGACAGCAATGTCAAAAGAATCAGGGTTTTTAACCTCCAGGTGGTTGAAGTGTAAAGTCTCAATGACCTACATCACAAAAATTGCATAGTAACAAAAACATTTTTAAAGAAAGTACAAAAGTTGTGCAACAACCCTTGTATATTTTAATCTTCATAACATCAAACGGTTCCATTCTCGTGATCGTATTTTTCATTTTAGATAGAAAGCATTAGTCACAAGATGTGAAAGAATCAAGAGACAAGATAATTGTGTTATCCTCAGATACTAAAGCCGTGACTATAACTGGGCTTCCAGCAGTGGCTTTGACACATTCAATTTTAGAGGCATTATTGATTGAGCCAATGTAGAACTTTCTTTTCAACCCTTATTATTCTCTAATTTTGAATCTAATCACCTCTTACCTCTGTATTGTGGTAAATTCAATCAATGAAAGCCATATAACGCTCAGGAACATCTTTTTTTTTTTTCACTTTAGCCCATATGACCTTCATAAGGGTTTCTGAGAAAGGCATCATATCAATAAAAGTCTATTCGGAAATTTATATATTTATAGGGCTGTATGCATAGCATCCAGTAAAAAGGCAGTACCTTCCTCGTGTTTCTAAAATTATAGCCCACGCTTTATTTTTTATAGTTTATTTTTTAAGATATTCACTATTTAAACAATTTTTTTTTATTTAACATACAAACTAAATATTAGATCCAGCATCTGCAGAACACAAAATACTGATCATACTGAAGTTCCCAACAAACAAGATTAATCAAAAATTGCTTAAACTGAAAGAGTATAAAAACTATTTTTATATTGTTTGAAGGGTACGTGTTTACGATTATTTACAATTTAAAATACAGTATAGATAGGTAGATACTTTATTAATCCCAAGGGGAAATTCACAGTATACAGTAACTACATGTATAAAAAGTGTTATTTCAATACAGTGAAGCCACAATTAACTTTAAATCATATTTTAATTGTTTGGTTTATAATTTTAACCTGTACAGCAGAAGGGGAAACAAAGGAAAAATATGTCTTTGTCCCTAACATTATGGAGAGCACTGTAATAACTATGAGAGTGTGACAAAAATTGGCCATTCAGCACAGCACCATGTCTAGTTGAGATTTAACTTTATCCATAGTGCTACTCTCCACCACACTACTAGATAACAAGTTCCATGTGTTCAGTTTTATAAACAAAAATGCTCTCAAACATTTGAGCAATATTTACTTTTAATCAGCCTGCACTTGTGCTATGGCGTTTCTGAAGTTATTTTATACACGGTGTTCTGACTTTGTTTATTTTTTTATAATTTAAAACACTTCTATCATGTCTCCTGATAGTCTCCATTTGCCGAAAAAAAAATAATACAACTTCATCTTTCCTGACAGTGCATAACCACTAATTTTAGAATTATCCATTATACCTTTCTTGTCACACACAGTGCACTACACAACGTGTCTTACGTGCACAGACCATTTCATATTCCCCTAAAGTGTCTTGATGGGATTCAAATCTGGGTATTTACATGGCTATCCTTCGGCTGAGCTTCAATCTCAGAGATGGTCCCACATTATCATCAAGCACCCTGTGGTACAATGAAGAATTCATAGTGGATTCTGTGATGGTGAGCTTCCCACAATATTTCTACCACCATGTTTTACAGCTGCTACAAGAACTGGTCAAATGCTTTCTTTGGTTTTCACCAAACATGTCTTCTGGTATTACGGACAAATAACTAACTTTTCCCTGGTCTGTCTTGAGCACACTGCTCAAAAATTTTGTTGTCTCTGCCTAGGTGTTCATGGACAAACTTTAGTCTTTCTGGACTGCAAATGTTTCCTGCTGGCACACCTCTCATGAAGAGTCATGTGTGCAGCTTCTTCCTACAGGTGGGTTTTAACAGACTTTTCATCATCTTTTGTTCTGCTCTCGGGTTGGACTAACTGCTCTGGACAAACTAGCAGATGTCTGAATTCTTCTCGTCTTAAAGATGATCTCCCAGGGATCGCTTTCAGTCTAAGCATAATAACATACATGTCAATAACTAAGAGCAAAACATGCTATATATCTGAAACGAGATCCTCCAAGGCCTTATCTAAAGATCTAGTGCATAATTCTAATTTTACGTATCTGAGGTAGTGATAAAAATGTGGGGCTACTTCCTTTTTCACAAGTGAAAATAACTTTTTTTATTTAAATTATACAATGGAATATAAAACATAAATGTGGCACAATGTACTTTATGTTATATTAAAGGACCAGGAACAGCATACTATACATGCAGTGAACACACTTGATTTGAGCATTCATAGTTTTCCTCCTCTTTCTCTGTACGTTTAGCATTCGTTTGCTCAGAGGTTGATGCGCTTGCTTCTTCCTGAGCAGCAATTCTTTTCTCCAACCTAGAGGCCCGCATCTTCTCTTCTTTCGTTGGCATCTTTTCGCTCTAAAACTGATTAAGTCAGTGTTTGTGTTCCAAACTTAAGTTTTCAATCTGCCTCAAGAATGATTTAAGATATGAAGAGGTAGGGGAAAGGATGGCAAAGGGGGTAGGGATGAGAACCGCGCCCTTACACATGCTCCACACGGCTGTCCTACTGGCCGCTGCCGAGAGTTGATTCTACAATAAAATAAAATAAAAATAAACAGATGAATAACTTTGGAGGTCATTCATCACCCCAAAAGAGAATAGTAAATGTCACGTAGTACATGCGTACCAAATCCGTGGTCAATACGTCAAACGGTGTGCGAGCTACAGGTGATTTAAAATCCTGGACAGATAAATGGACAGCCACAACAGCATATTATATATAAAGATATGTTTGGAATATTTCAAGTCAAAGTTATTTCTTCACAAACGTGGCATATATGCATTTGTCACACAAAATTGTGTTCTAAAGTTAAGAGCTGTCTATAAATTTAAAATAATGTCTTGCTTGCACTAGAGCTTTACACTGTGGCCTATGGGGCATGGAGGAATAGCTTAAAAAACTACCAAAAATATGTCCATTTTTTCAAGCCAAGACAGTTGTCAGCCATGATGCATCAAAACTAATTGCTTTCTCATAGGCAGTTTGTCTTTTTCAAAAAATTTGTACCAACTAGAATATAAACATTTAACAGATGTACAGAAACACATAAAAACAAAAGCAGGCACTTCAAACGCATGAACACATTCACACACACACTTGTGCATGTTTACATGGGTTTGCCACCTTAGAAGATGGTTACAAACCAGTAACTGAAACCCACATGGCTACATGTTGTAGGTTTCAGGAATTCCACACTCAATATCCAAAGCAAAAAAATGTTTTTCATTTTGTCCCTGGGGGTCATCCAAATCAAAACACTTTAACATGCAAAGTAATTGGAAGCCTTAATAAATAGATGCAAATGATTATAAAGTAACCAAAAAGAGATCAACTTTTGTACTCCTTCACAAGAAATTCAACTGAGAATACCTACAATAGATGACAATGACTTCTATTAAAATTCGCTTATACGTGAATATTTTGGATTAAGTTGATTAAAAAATGTTACATCATAAAAAAAATTTTGACTGGCAACTTGGGACAGCTGTTTGTGGTGCTCAACTACGCAAGATTCTTGGTTAACAATCCTGCTACCAGAGGCTGTCTATGTGAAGTATGCTAATCCTTCCTGTAATTAAGTTAACTTTCATAGTGTTATAATATTATATATATTATATAATATATATATATTATAGTGCCTTCAACACCATCCAACCTCTGCTCCTTATGGAAAAGCTGACAGAGATGGGAGTAGATTCATACCTGGTGGTATGGATCGTGGACTATCTTACAGACAGACCTCAGTATGTGCATCTCGGTAACTGCAGGTCTGATATTATGGTCAGCAACACAGAAGCACCGCAGGGGACTGTACTTTCTCCGGTCCTGTTCAGCCTATATACATCGGACTTCCAATACAACTCTGAGTCCTGCCATGTGCAAAAGTTTGCGGACAACACTGCTATCGTGGGCTGCACCAGGAGTGGGCAGGAGGAGTATAGGAACCTAATCAAGGACTTTGTTAAATGGTGCGACTCAAACCACCTACACCTGAACACCAGAAAAACCAAGGAGCTGGTGGTGGATTTTAGGAGACCCAGGCCCATCCTGGACCCCGTGATCATCAGAGGTGACTGTGTGTAGAGGGTACAGACCTATAAATACCTGGGAGTGCAGCTGGATGATAAATTGGACTGGACTGCCAATACTGATGTTCTGTGCAAGAGAAGACAGAGCCAACTATACTTCATTAGAAGGCTGGTGTCCTTCAACATCTGCAATAAGATGCTGCAGATGTTCTATCAGACTACGCAGTGGTGTGCTGAGGAGGCAGCATAAAGAAGGACGCCTCACGCCTGGACAAACTGGTGAGGAAGGCAGGCTGTATTGTAGGCATGGAGCTGGACAGTTTGACATCTATGGCAGGGCGACGGGCGCTGAGCAGGCTCCTGTCAATCATGGAGAATCCACTGCATTCACTGAACAGGATCATCTCCAGACAGAGGAGTAGCTTCAGCGACAGACTGCTGTCAATGTCCTGCTCCACTGACAGACTGAGGAGATCGTTCCTCCCCCACACTATGCGACTCTTCAATTCCACCCAGGGGGGTAAACGTTAACATTATAGAAAGTTATTGTCTGTTTTACCTGCATTTTTATCACTCTTTAATTTAATATTGTTTTTTTATCAGTATGCTGCTGCTGGAGTATGTGAATTTCCCCTTGGGATTAATAAAGTATCTATCTATCTAATAATCCTTAAAAATGTATATTTGGAAACAAGGTTTTCATGTATCCACATTAAGTGTTGATTTGATTTTTAACTATGTAGTTTTAATCCTGATATCTGTGCTCTTTCTAACTTCTTCCCATATTTACTTTGGCTTCTCAGGATATTCTAGTTTTCTTTCTGAGATCCCAATGACTTACATGTTTTCGTTAATCAGCAACTCTAAACTGACTGGATAGGATTTAGTGACACATTGTGCCTTGCAACTCGCTGACACAAGGCATTGAAGTTTGGTTCCTACTTCACCCAGTGCTGCTAGAATAGACATCAGCATAACATAATCCTCAAATGAAGAAAAATGTTTTAAAGTAAATGGCGGAATGACAGCTTCCCATTAACAATGAAAGAAAAATCTTAAAAGAATTGCAAGGGAAAGACTACTTCTTCTTCCTCTTCTTTCGGCTGCTCCAGTTAGGGATTGCCACAGCAGATCATCTTCTCCCATATCTTTCTGTCCTCCGCATCTTGTTCTGTTACACCCATCACCTGCATGTCCTCTCTCACCACATCCATAAACCTCTTCTTAGGCCTTCCTCTTTTCCTCTTCCCTGGCAGCTCTATCGTTAACATCCTTCTCCAACTATACTCAGCATCTCTCCTTTGCACATGTCCAGACCAACGCAATCTCTCGTCTCTGACTTTGTCTCCCAACTGTCCCACCTGAGCTGACCCTCTAATGTACTCATTTCTAATCCTATCCATCCTTGTCACACCCAATGCAAATCTTAGCATGTTTAACTCTGCCACCTCCAGCTCTGTCTCCTGTTTTCTGGTCAGTGCCACCGTCTCCAACCCAAGGGAAAGACTACAGTGATCCCTCGCTATATCGCGCTTCACCTTTCGCGGCTTCACTCCATCGCGGATTTTACATGTAAGCATATTTAAATATATATCACGGATTTTTTGCTGCTTCGCGGGTTTCTGCGGACAATGGGACTTTTAATTTCTGGTACATGTTTCCTCAGTTGGTTTGCCCAGTTGATTTCATACAAGGGACGCTATTGGCAGATGGCTGAGAAGCTACCCAGCTTACTTTTCTCTCTCTCTCTCTCTCTCTCTCTCTCTCTCTCTCTTGCGCTGACTTTTTCTGATCCTGACATAGGGGGATTGAGCAGGGGGGCTGTTCGCACACCTAGATGATACGGACGCTCGTCTAAAAATGCTGAAAGATTATCTTCACGTTGGCTACCTTCTGTGCAGCTGCTTCGTGAAGCGACATGCAGCACGGTGCTTCGCATACTTAAAAGCACGAAGGGCACGTATTGATTTTTTTATCTCTCTCTCTCTCTCTCTGCTCCTGACGGAGGGGGTGTGAGCTGCCGCCTTCAACAGCTTTGTGCCGCGGTGCTTCGCATACTTAAAAGCAAACAGCCCTATTGATTTGTTTGCTCCTTTGAAGAGGAAGATATGTTTGCATTCTTTTAATTGTGAGACGGAACTGCCATCTCTGTCTTGTCATGGAGCACAGTTTAAACTTTTGAAAAAGAGACAAATGTTTGTTTGCAGTGTTTGAATAACGTTCCTGTCTCTCTACAACCTCCTGTGTTTCTGCGCAAATCTGTGACCCAAGCATGACAATATAAAAATAACCATATAAACATATGGTTTCTACTTCGCGGATTTTCTTATTTCGCGGGTGGCTCTGGAACGCAACCCCCGCGATGGAGGAGGGATTACTGTACACGAGTAAATAAACACATCATAAAGCAGCAGTGTGAAATTATGATTCGACTGTGCTCATGTGTAGACTTGGGCATTAATAACACTATTCACCTTCAGGACAAACATTGACATTTTAATAAAAGTAACACAGGCAACGTACAGTAATAAATTTTAGATTTCATCAGTAATTGAAACTGTTTGTCTATATTTAAATAAAAAGAAAAATCTAAAAATAATGGATGACAGACAACAATTTAGAGTACAGTTTTCTGCTAAATGTCTCCCTCTTTAAAGACACTACTGTACATCTTTAGCTAAAAGGCCCTTCATTTGAAACTGTTTTTCACCACTAATAACATCTACAAAGCCAGTGAAGACCAAATGTTCAGACAAAGCGCTGTTTAATTGCTAGGAAGAATCATAGCTAATTACAAAAGTAAAGGAAAAACTGCAATTATTCTCTTATTGTGTAACATAAATTTAACTAAAATGCTCATAATGTGTTTCAGTGAAGTGTTTTATTCAGCAGTATCAGACATATGTAATTTTTTAATTAAAATATTTGTTTATTTACATTTGTTTATTTAACAAGCTACATAGCAAGCAACACTATATACCACACTAAGAGTAACAGAGCACAGATAGGGACTAAACACGTATAACTAAGTCGAAACTGTGACTACGCCCTTTAAGGAGGCATTAAACAGTAACACAGTAAAACGAAAAACATCTATTTTATGAACTCACTTGTTTCATTAGAGAGAGGTTTGGAAGCCACAGTATACTTTGGCATCACTGGGCATACTGGATATCAGACAATAAGGGGACTTGGATACACACAGGCACAACCATGATGACAACCATCTTTAATAGTTTAATCTTGTCATCCATAACCAGAAGTTCTGGAATCAGTATAATAGCTCATCTCTGGACTTTCACTTACATATTTTTGATTTACAGAGGCTGAAGTAGCACACAATTTTCCAGATGACATTCCATGAGATGTTTTATTTTTCTTAAGAATAACCTCCCCTGATATGTAACCCAACATCCAATTAGCTGTTTCAACTGCCTCTGTACACCCACTGTAGACAATGATGGGTCCATTATGACTCATATGGTGCTCTATCCAGGGTAATCATATCTAATATTTGTTTCATAAGCACCACCTATCAAAAAGCACAGTGACTGAAAGCTAAGCTACTAAGGAATAATTCTATGGAATGCTGTTAAGAAAAAAATAAGCAGCCTCATCTGTCTTCTTCATTTTTCTGTGAAATTTCAGCTGTCCCTGTTTAGTCATTTAATGATTTAAAGATGGCAGAAAAATAAAAGGATGGGAAAATGAACAAAACCAAAAACAATTGTAAGAACCGTATCAAACTAATCCAGTAAAAAAAAAAAAAAAAAATGAATTTAAAAAAGGCTAAATATGAAAAAGGAAGGATACATTTTGTTTAAAAAAATAAGAAAGAATACATTTCCAGATACAAAATAACTATCAAACGTAATGCAATTAATAAACTAATACTAAAAAGTACATTTCTAGATTTAACATTTTAGGAAAATACATTGGCGCATACCGAAACAAAAAAATAATTCAGGGCAAGATGGTGACAGATGATCAATATAAAAGAACCAACATAAAATTGTCAATAAAGTTGTATACAACATACTATATAATAACTAAACCAAAATATATAAATGTTTAATAAATGTAGTTCTTTTCAGTCCAAAAATCAATATTGCATGATTTCTAAACTGAAGAAATCAATTATATACAATCATTTTTTTTTCTTTAAGCCTTTACAAGGAAAAACAGGAAGATGCAACTTGCTAGTTTACATTTAGACCTAAAATTATTAAAAAAAAAAAAAAAAAAATCAATATTAGGTGCCTTTTGTTAATATTTGGTATGGGAGCCAAAATTTAGTCACAGCTGCACTTTCATATACTTTAAACCAAGAAAAAAAAATTGGGGGTAAAAGCCTCATTCATCTCCTTGTCACTTCAGCATTATACAACAGTTGAACACACACACATAACAGAAGGAACTCTTGCACATTGAAATTAAAAGAAATTAGCTTAGTCACGCATGGACTTACTCAACAATGAAAATGACACAGACTTGAATCATTCAACTTAATATCTTTTATCAATCACATTTATCTCATTTAAAATTGTCCAAAATGTATCCAGGCCGAGACTCAACTTGCAAACGTTGCAATCAAGCTCCAGCCCCTCTGGGCCATGTTTTGGATGTGCCCCAAATTAACATCATTCTGGACAAAGAAATCCGTGAATGCCTATCAGACAGCCTCGGCACCACAATCACCCCTAACCCATTAACAGCTGTGTCTGGTGGACTCCCAGATGGAGTGGGAGAAGGAAAAGTGGAGAAGGACAAATTGATTGTAATCGTCTGTACCACACTACTAGCACATAGACTGAAATTGCTCAACTGGAAGAATCCCAGCCATCACAAGTCAGTGGGTATCTGGTGTTCTATTCTATTTGAAATTGAAAAAAATCAAATTCTCAATTAGAGCATCTGTTCAAAGCCTATTCAAAATATGGAAAGATCTAATTAATAACATCTTAAAATAAGCATTTATATCAGGGAATAGGACATTCCCCCTTCTATGTTGTTTTTAAAAATGTGCTCTTGCTGTTGGCTCTCCTCTCTCTCTTTCAGGTGAAGTTGAATTCTGGTTTGTTAACTTTAACTTGATTTTATGAAATGTTATTTTGATGTATAAATTACATTTGATTGTATTAAATGTTATTTTCTTCAAATAAAATAAATGAAATTTTAAAAAAAATAACACAGAAGCTACATTTTTAAAAATTGCTTTAGGTTTCCAACAAGCCTATATAAAGATATATGAATTATTTCCAGCTGTAGAAAAGAATCATCTAATGACGTACAAGGCACTCCACTAGGTTTCCACTTAGTTGAATGTTCATTAGTGCAGTTTATTTATTCAGATGACTTTAGCAGAAACACTGACAAAGATGCATGTGCTTCCTCCACAGGATGGGCAGAGCCCGGGGATCACTTTTAGTATAATAAACTTCTCGTTCTGCCTTTTACTTGCAGCTAATTACACCACAAACTGCTAAAGGAAATTAAACAGTTTCTGAAGGGGTCTAAAATGGTTGTACGTTTGCCAATTCATACCTGTATTTATTTATTTTTTTTTTATTTTAAAGGATTGCACAGCGATGTTGTAGTTAGCATTACTGCCTTATGGGTTACTAGAACAAGGAGTAAAAATGGCAAATGTATCTATTTCAAATTAAATCTACAACACAGTATAGTGTGCAGTATGTTAAGGGGTATGAATATTTTTTGAATCCATTGTATATGTGTGTGTGAACCTTGTTAGCTTATATTTAAATTTTTAGACTACATTTTAAAATACCTTCATTTCATAAATAAAGTCTTAAATGGCTTAATACAGACCACTGAGCTATAGAGCCCCAAACCTTTCATACTTTCAGAGTATGCCGACAGAACACTTGACAACTGTCTGAACTGTGGTTACCCAGTGTAGTGATGGGCAGAGGAAATCTGGAACAGAATTTGGTTCCTTTCCATTGACATTTATTTAACCAAAGAGTTACAGGACCTTTTAAATATATTCAAACAAACACTTTACATGTTTTCAGACAGTGCTATGATACATATGTACATTTGAACATTAATAGACTGAAACAACTTCCAAAGACACAATTAGTTATTTGCCAAATCAAGAAATGCAACATACCACTTGCATCTGCAATTAACTCCACATAATAGAGTTGAGCCACCTTATAACACATTAACAATTTTAAGTCTTTTGGGAAAGACACTGCTTGTAAGATTATTATTTTTAAATCATGTTACAGATTCTTAATAACTCTGAGGTCAGGACTGCAGACAGGACTCTGTTTTACAGACAGAATTAGAGGTACGCAGTCTAAGTTACTGTTATGTGTGTGTTTATTTCAGGTGCTTCCAGTAAAAATAATTTTTATGATTCCTTTGACATTGGCCAGTTTAGTTGTATGTGTGCTGCTATGTATTTAGATTTTATTGCAATGGCAATACCCCATGTATAATACACTATAATCGATGCAGAATGAAATTTGATATCGATATCAGAAAATCAGATCATGAGACCGTTCACACTACAAGACATCCGACTGAATTTTCCTGACATTACAGAAATTCTTCCGATCGTATGACAGCCCAATTTTATGTTGCATGTGAGACAATGGCTGATGAAGTGAAAATTCAGGCTGACTCAGAAAATTAGTTGAAGACGGCAAATTGTGCCAGAATTGCACAGTGTATACTCAGCATTAGATAGTGGCACTTGACTTTTGAATTGGGAAATGCTCCATAATACATCTGTTTTGCAAATAGGGTACGGGAACATATGTATTTCCATTTCAAGCACTGTTTTGCATTTACATTTCATATCAGCGGACTTTAAAGAGGGGACTACAAACAAGTGATGAAAAACACAAAAAGAAACACTGTGCCTGAGTGCATGGCATAAACAAATGCAAATCTGTAACATCTAATAATAGTATACTGTATGCTCAAATTTCAAATTATTCCTACTGATTAGGGAATTCAGTTCAAAAGAATACACTTTCCTATAAAGATTATATTTGGCAATGACCACCAACAAAATCCAAGTCAGTAGAAAAAGCAGAAAAAAGCAAGAACTGATAATGCACGAATGTTTTCCTCTGGACAATTGTGAATAGCATATTCAAGAGTAAGCAGCATCAGTAACCTAATAACATTATTACTTAGTATTTGACTTATGCCTTTATCCAATTTATTACAATTGGTTGCATTTCTTTTGTTTTTTCCAAATGGAGCACAGGCGGGTGAAGTGACTATATCATGGTCACACAGTGTCAGTAGCAGGATTTGAACCCACAACCTCAGAAACTGAAGTTCAAAATGTTAACCACTACACCACACTGCCTGCCAATATTAACCCTTACATAAAACACAAAAAAATATACATATTATATACAAATAAGCACTGTGTTACATAGAGCTTCTTATACACCTGAATAACTGATGGCACTATAAAAGATTTCCTAAGCAAAGCTGGGTAGAACAGCTAGTTATGTAAATAATATTCCTATTTTTGCTTCTTCTCAACTATGAGAATAGCCAGTGCCTGCCTAAATGAGTTGTTTACATGTGTTTGTTGTTGTTGCATGATAATCATAATTGAAATATGGTAAGGTGTTCACTTTAACACTGACATTTCTCAATGTACTCTCTCACTCGTCACCAGTATTTTAATTAAATGATAAGCTAGGTCAATGCAGTAACACAGGTAGGATTGCAGGTAAATGCAATTGAGCTTAACAGGAAAAATAGAGGAGTGTGGTCGTTACTGTACCTATGACGGCACTTACAGATTCTAAGATGACAGCAACAAAAAAATGTCAAAAGCAAAGAGTCATCCTGTTCCGTACTAAACTACAATAGAAACTTAAAAGGTACTGCAATATTTTTTGATGTAGTGAAATGTTAGTGGGAAAGAAAATGCTCTGTTACATCAATGCAGCTTTCTAAGAACATCTGTAAATTATGAAACTGATGAGCAACAGCTAAATCACTAGGATATTTAATAATATACAGAAAGAAATTGTAACAATAATGTGAATCTTTTATTAATTTATATGGTTTTAATTATAATGACAATAGTAACTTAACCTACTAATGTCTTTTGCATGAATATCTTCTTTTCAAAAAAATAAACAAGAAAATAAAGGCACAAACATCTGTGGTAACATTAAATGCCAGCCTTTGGACATAATGTTATCCCACTGCAGCTGATGTGAAATGAAAAGCTCTGCAACAGGCATATAAGAAACCATATGCTAAAAATCTATTTAACTTGGATGTTCTTCATCCCAGAGTTGCGTGAACATGCTCTGATGAAAATGACACATGGTTCTTGTCAAATATTCTCTGTCTTTGCATTTTCATTTCTTTCACGAAACTAATAACATCCAAATATTGCTGAACAAGTACAGAATCTGGCTAGGAGTAGTAAAAGTTATAAATATTATATATGCCCTTCTTACATTTAAAATGATAAAAAAAAGTCACATTTCTATGACAGAGTAAATGAATTTGAAACAATTATACCTGCAGAGAAGGAAAAGTGCTCATTCTGAAAGGTCCCACATAAGGGACTAAAACATAATAAACAGGTCACATTGGAAGTCTTTTTGTATTTCTGCAGGTCGAATGATATATCAGAAATATATTGGCAAAGGCATTTTAATTTCCCTTTATAAAGGAGCATTAGAAGAAATGTGGGAATGTATATTTTCAGATAAATGGAAATAACATTTTATAATGTGTGTTTTTATACACTATATGGCCAAAAATACGTGAACATCCTTCCAAATAACTGATTTTAGGTGTTACAGCTGCACCCATTGTTAAAGGATCAGTTTGGTATTTTTCAAGTCAAAGTTATTTCTTCACAAACATGGTATATAAGGATTTGCCATGCAAAACTATTTCCTAAAGTTAAACATTTTCTATCAATTTTATAATGTAACCTATGAGGTACACAGCACCACTGAAAAATAAAAGCCTAAAACACGTACTGAATACGTCCCACTTGGAAGCAGGAAAAGAAAACATGCCTTTCGTGTTTCTGACGCATGTTTGTAACAACAAAAGGGATCTGGAAATAATCACTTTCTCACATATTCCTAATGCTATTCCCGCCCCCCATGAGGCAAATTAATGTTTTTTGTCTGCTTGTGCGATATCAGTAGCCTTCCGGAGAAGAAGAGAATCAATACAATACTAAGCATGTGGTGCAAACAGCTTACTAAGATTTTGTCTTTCAAGAGGAAATCAAGCCACCAGGGTAGAAAGGTTGTTACGGAAGACAAACGTTGAGGTAGTCTGCACATCTGGTATTCTTTTAGAATGGCTAAAACTCATAATATTGGTGTTTTCTTTATTTGAAAATAACATGTATAAGCTATTTTATGATATCCGTTTAATCTCAAATGATCAACGACTGATGTGCGAAAACATTTTTGGTTTGAAAAATCTATGTATTCTGCAAGTTTTTAGCCTTTTCTTGTCCAAGTGACCCATGCCCAATATGGTTCCATTATAAAATGTCAGGACTGCCTATTTATTTTTTTTGTAATGTATAGAAACCACTTAACTTAAGAAAACAATTTTGCGTGGCAAATGTATTTACCATGAATACCAGGTTTGTGAAGAACTAACTTCAACTTGAAAAATACCGAACTTATCATTTAACATGACACAAAGCCATGCAATCTTCATCAGTAGAGTGGGTCATACTGAAGAGCTAAGTGACTTTAAACATGGTACTTCCATAGCATGCCACCTTTACCATAAGTCAGTACATGAAATTGTTGCTTTGCTAGATCTGCCCCAGTCATCTGCAAGTGCTGTCATTATGAATTGGAAGTGTCGAAAAGCAACAAGAGCTCAGATATAAATTCGCTGAGAGGGGCTACCGAGCACTGAAGCACACAGTGTGTAAAAATAAATAACACGGATCCTCTGTTGCACCACTCACAACAGAGTTACAAACTGCTTCTGAAAGCAACACAAACACAAGAACTTTGTGTTGGGATCCCCACTGTGGTGAAAAATAAGAAAATGAGAAACACTTGTGCTTCACAACACTCAAAAAATGCCTCTGGATTCTAAGTAGCAAGGCTAGATATGAGCACATACTTCGCAACAGGTGGAATAGGCTTATGTTCTTGGGTAACAAGAAAAGCTAGTAAACTGTACAATCAGAGCAGAATTTTCTATCTCAGTTTTATTTCAGTTCTGAATTGTTTTTATAACTGAGTAAAAATAGTCATTTCAACTTTACCATTCAAGTACTCAAAGGGCACTTGCTGTTTATGAACTCTAAAACATGTCTGAAGTGCTTGTATTGTAACAGTAATATGAAAATATGAACACAGACTAGTATACTGGTATGCACACAATTAATGATCATTAAATAAGAAATCTACCCTATGTATTCTGCTTTCTTTCTTCATTTTTCTTTATTTTTGATCAATGTATCTTGTACCCCAACTGTAGTGTTTACCTCAACCAGATTTTCGTGTATATGAGCAAAATATGCCGCGGATCTAGAAATACTGGATATAATCAACACATTCGATGTGGACAGAAGAAGCATACTGTACATCAATAATTTAGTAACAAGTAATAACTGCTGTATTTCAATTACAACAATAAAACAGTATATTATTTCAGCCCAGAAAAGACACTGCAGTTATGTGGTTAAGGCTTGCTGTAACAACTGGACTGAAAGCCTATTTTTAAAATCAATCTAAACTGCATATGATACATAGAGGAGCAATGTAACCAAGTCACCTCCTTAGAGCAAAACAGGGCATTGTCATTACATAATGGTTCTCCTGTGGAGACAAATGTTGAAATAATGCCTTGGCATTAGGTGACGGAGTTGTTGCCAATGCTAAGCAAAGCAGAAAAGTCAAAAGTAAGGAGAAAGATTCTGTCAGTGAGAGACATGATAAACAACTGTATAAAAGCTTCACAAAAAACAGCAACATAGGAGAAACACCCAACACTTCACAGTTGGAAAGGTTTTACCCAGCTCTTTAATGGAATGGCACAGTTTTTATTCTTATTATAACAGTTAGAGAGTTCTAATCTAAACCTTAACGACAATTTGTAGTAATGGGTAACCTAAGTACATAATAATAATAATAATAATCTATGCTATATATAGATCTATATATCTCTCTCTATAGATATCTATCTCTAGATCTCTATCAATAGATAGACAGATAGATACTTTGTTATTCCCAAAGGGAAATTCACATACTCCAGCATACCGATAAAAAAAAACAACATTAAAGAGTGATAAAAATGCAGGTATAACAGACAATAACTTTATATAATGTTAACATTTACCAAAAAACCCCCGGTGAAATTGAAGAGTTGCATAGTGTGGGGGAGGAACAATCTCCTCAGTCTGTCAGTAGAGCAGGGCATTGACAGCAGTCTGTCACTGAAGCTGCTCATCTGTCTGGAGATGATACTATTCAGTGGATGCAGTGGATTCTCCATGATTGACAGGAACCTGCTCAGTGCCCATCACTCTGCCACAGATGTCAAACTGTCCAGCTCCATGCCTACAATAGAGCCTGCTTTCCTCACCAGTTTGTCCAGGCGTGAGGCGTCCCTCTTCTTTATGCTGCCTCCCCAGTACACTACCGCGTAGAAGAGGTACTGGCAGTCCAGTCCAATTTATCATCCAGCTGTACTCCAAGGTATTTATAGGTCTGCACACTCATATATATAATCCTAAGCCTAAAAGTGCAACTATTTTGTGCAACGATTTTATGTGGCGTTTTTATGTCACTTTTTTGTCACACTTTAAAATCTGCCTTATTTTAAAACCTACATACTGTATATATGTTTGGTATCATTCTTTTCAGAATTTATCAAACTTTAATGTGATGTTGTTAGATTTTCAGATTCATATTCCATTTTTAAATTATAAACTAAAAAATATCAAGAACTCACGTCCCGTGAGACGAGACTTTGTGCCAAAAGACTTAACAATGCCCGGGGCCGGAAAAAAAAGACAGGGTAGGACAACTGCTGTACAGGCTTTTAAATGTTAAAAGCACCACGCGAGATACAGATCACGTGGCACAGCAGCAAGCCAACAGCTGATCGAGCAAAAAAAAAAAAAAAAAAGTGTTTGTTTCCCATTGTACCACCGTTTAAGAAGGGGTTTCGGAGGAGCAACCACATCTCTTTGGGGTACTTCAGCCCCCCTCTTCACAACATGAGCAGTAGAGATGTGAAGTGGCTAGCGCATAGCACAGGCCAGGGGGGTTAGCGAGCGAAGCGAGCAGGGGTGAACATCCTAGTAATGATAATAAAAACAAAGAATTTTTTTTTGTGCCCATAGTCATTACTCATCAAGAAAGCTTTCAACTGTACTTTGGGTCCTTTGTCAACGCAGATACAAGCTTGATAAATTAAAGAATACTAGATAATTATGTATTGATGGGTGAACACTTCCTGAAAGACACAGTTGTCCAAATGGGGTTGGTTTTGAGGATACGACTGTAGGTGAATGAAAAGATGCAACTCTGGAGAGGGCAACATACAATACAGCGTTTTACACGCTGCATACAGTGATTCACATCGAAGTATAGACACTGCTAAGACCATGGAATACCCCTCGCAAACTGTTTTACATGCTGCATACAGCGATTCACATCCGCGACAAACAAATTGTTTTACACGCTGCATACAGCGATTCACATCCGCGACAAACATGCCTCTTCTTAGATAGTCCTGCCGCGTCCACCCTCATTCTCGAAGCATACACACCGCCTGGTCATGTGCCCGCTCACAAGAGAAACTCACGGGGACCCGCCCACCAACTCTAAGACCATGGCATGTAAAACAGTTTGTGATGGTGGACGCGGTCGTGCGTCATAACCGAAAAGAATACAGTGGAACCTTGGTTCACGACCATAATTCGTTCCAAAACTCTGGTCGTCAACCGGAGCAATTTCTCCCATAGGATTGTATGTAAATACAATTAATCAGTTCCAGACTGTATGAACTGTATGTAAATATATATTTTAAGTTTTTAAGCACAAATATAGTTAATTAAACCATAGAATGCACAGTGTAATAGTAAACTAAATCTAAAAACATTGAATAACACTGAGAAAACCTTGAACGACAGAGAAAACTAACACTGCAATAGTTTGCGCTATAGCACTACCAACCGCTGGCTAAAAACACTTTTTTTTTTTAATGAGTTTTAAGCGCAGTGAAAAAAATGAACATTTGAAAAAATCCATAATTTAATAAACCACCAATAAAAGTAACATTGCAACAATGCACTACGAACCGATTGCTGTAAACAGAAGTGAAAACAAAATCAAGCCCAGTGCATTCTTTAACTGCCTTCCTACCTTATGAGTCCAGCCCCCTCTCTCTCGTGCTGCCTGTGTGTGCGCGCGGCTCTCTCTCTCTCGTGCTGCCTGTGTGTGCGCGCGGCTCTCTCTCTCTCTCTCGCGCTGCCTGTGTGTGTGCGCGGCTCTCTCTCTCTCTCTCTCGCGCTGCCTGTGTGTGTGCGCGGCTCTCTCTCTCTCTCTCGTGCTGCCTGTGTGTGTGTGTGGCTCTCTCTCTGGCGCGCTGCCTGTGTGTGTGCCTCTGTCTCTCTCTGGCGCGCTGCCTGTGTGTGTGCCTCTGTCTCTCTCTGGCGCGCTGCCTGTGTGTGTGCCTCTGTCTCTCTCTGGCGCGCTGCCTGTGTGTGTGCCTCTGTCTCTCTCTGGCGCGCTGCCTGTGTGTGTGCCTCTGTCTCTCTCTGGCGCGCTGCCTGTGTGTGTGCCTCTGTCTCTCTCTGGCGCGCTGCCTGTGTGTGTGCCTCTGTCTCTCTCTGGCGCGCTGCCTGTGTGTGTGCCTCTGTCTCTCTCTCGCACTGCCTGTGTGTGTGTGCCTCTTGTCTCTCTCTCTGGCGCTCTGCCTGTGTGTGTGCCTCTGTCTCTCTCTCGCACTGCCTGTGTGTGTGTGCCTCTTGTCTCTCTCTCTGGCGCTGTGTTCCACTGAGGTTGACTAATGACTAATGAAAAGTCAACATGGCTCAGAGGTGCATGTGGAGTCTAGCAGAGACGAATGTGAATGACGCCCGGTGTTGTGAGTTGCTGCGTCCAAGTTGGTGGGCGTGGCTCGGCGAGTTGTCGTCGTATCCAATGATGTTGTGTTTTGTGAGTTGCTGCGTCCAAGTTGGTAGGCGTGGCTCTGCGAGTTGTCGTCGTATCTAATGGTCTTAGAGTTTGTGGGTGTGGCTCCTTCCTGCGTGCTTTCATGGGTGTCTTGCTTGCTCTCGCGGCAGCTTAGTGAATTATATATATAGATGAATAGTGATGATGATGAGTAATGCAAAATATTACGGTTGCACAGCATATATCTGGTGCCTGTGGGCTGTTTTTAACTGCCACAAAGCCAAATAAAAAGAACATTTTTACACCAAATCCTAAACTCTTAAACACTTTACATTACAATTGGTTGATTTGGTGCAAAGAAACATGACTGCACTATTTTGAAGAGCAGGAATAGCATTTTTAATTACCATATTGACAACAGCACTGTGCTCAACTGTGTTAAGGAAGAAAAGATTTTTCATTTGTATACAAGTTATCAGAAGGCAACTAGTAGACATCACAGTAATATCTTTCTGAAACAAACATTTTTGCTTGATTTGGGAAGATGGTGGAAGGTAAAAATGACAGTGGCGAGCATATTTAGGTTGTGGAATCTTCTTTACTAAGTCTATTTATGGTAAATAGCAAATTTGCAGCTTTGATAATGGGAATGTATGCAGAAAGTAATTTGGTCAAGCACTGTGGATAATTTGTGATTTTTTTTTTTTTTTTTTTAATTAGTAGCATGAAACATCAGCGAATAATAACAGCACAGCTTAAAAGGCCTAACCTTATGTCACAAACAGTATAACCAAATATTACTTCACCTTTATAATATGATCATACACATATGTAATCCCCCATAGGAGTTTATTTACAGTATCTTCCAAAACAAAATAAAAATATATCAATAATATCAAGATATTCTGAAAAAAAAAAAAAAAAGAAAGAAAAACCTGTATATTACTGTTAAGGAATTAGTATTGCAATCTCAATGTACAAGAGATGATGGATCAGATACCTAATATCACCAAACGGTCTTCACAGGGTCATTATTGTCACTTTGGAATGAACAGTGTTTTATAGATAGCTAGCTAGGCTAGCTAGCTAGAATGAAAATAAATGGGCCTAAGCTAAAATAATTATTTCCTCTATCTAGCTAGCCAAATGGCTAGATATATAGAGGAAAGAATTACTTTAGCTCAGGCTCATTTTTTTTCTCTGTGTCAAACCTACAGTACTTCTTACAGAGACATGAGAATGATTTGAAGACGTGATGCAATGCATGAAGAAATTTTTCTATAAAAATATTAGTTTAAACCAAACAGAGTGTTCATTGGAATGTATAACATCTCATAAGTCAAAACAAAAGCAAAACCCCTTAAACTTACGTCTAGTTCACGTTATAACCCATAAATATCTATCTAACCAACCAGCTTTCAGAGTTTGCTTACCATTGTGTTCATCCAGTTCATTTCCAATGTCTTGTCCCATCTGCTTCTGACGACTGATAACAGATGCTAGAGCATCCAGGCCGGCATCCTGTACTGTAAAAATAAACATTATTTCTTTCTGGAATTTTGTAAATGCCTTACATACTTTTTTACAACACCCTCCTAAATAAAAATGAGTTATTCTCCAAAGGAAAGAGATTATATTCAAAATATTACAATGTAAAGACGAAATTAGGCAGGTAAACAATACAAAGGGACATAAGGAAATAAGAATTTGCTCTTTTGAGAACCACAATTCCATGAGAACCATTAAATCGGTAAACAGGTTGAGCTGGGTTGCTAAAATAAAAGCTGACAATACAGAACAAAAGCTTGAAAAGCCCCTGCCATCTTCTAAGTAAGAAACAGTCAACCTGGTCATACCCTTGCAGGTTATTGTAATATACCATATTAAAATGTTCAAAAGATCAAATATGACATCAGGAAAAGCCCCTCAGTCTGGACAGCATTTTGAAAGCATTTTTTTTTCCATTATTGTTACTTTAAGTAACACAACTATTCCTCAAGTGAAGAAACTTTAAGATCACAATGAATCTTCTTAAATGATTCTATGCTAAAACTGATAGAGTGCAAACATCAGAAGTACAGGATAGCCATGGACATAATTATGGTTTCTTCAGAGTGAAAGAGATGAAATTCACTAGAGCAAGTGATTGATGGGAAAATAAAGCATATGTTCAAATTCGACCAGCACTGTATAAATACTTGTTCTATTAAAAAAACACACATATGGTCTGTTAAACATTATTGAAGTCCTGTGTAAGAGAACCTCTGGAATTTAATTTTCCTTTTTTAGCTTGATTTAACTGATACTTGGCCATTCGGCAAAAGTCGCAACTTATAAATTCCTTTTGTTGTTATTGTACTATAAAATGAAACTGTGTAATTGTAATTTATTTATTATTTACTTAAAATAAAGTTTACAAAATATATACTTTTTGTAGCGGTTGTTCTTCACAAACCTCCTATCCTTAACTATGAATGATCCGATCATCAGAATGCATGAACACAGAAGGACACCTAGGTATCAAATAAAGCTAACAACTAAATACATTAACTACTTTTTCAGATCCAAGTTCTTTGAAATTTAAAAAGTGCTGAATCCTTCACATTACAGCCACACTTTACTGAAGTCCTTCAGTTACAGCAGGTGAACATATGCGTCCTGAAAACAAGTATGCATAAAATTTTTCACAGTAAGCTCTAAGAAAATCTGCTGAACAGTGAGAATAACATTGTTATAAACATATTATATTATACAAAACAAACAGGCTAGATGCTCATATGAATACCAATTTCTGTACCATAAAGGATCTGAATGGCAAGCTTTGTCTAAAATATAAGTAGGGAGAAGGCCGTCCAAGGAGCCCCAAATGGCATAGTTCTCAGAAACCCAGGCTGCATACAATAAGCAATAAAAAAAAAAAAAAACAAGAACATAAGAAAATGCACAAATGAGAAAGGCCATTCAGTCATTCTAGCTTATTTGCTTAGCCAACAGCTAAATTGTCTCAATATCCAATCCAGTCATCCAGCTATTTTATAATATAACTGGTCACTTTTTCCCACAGTACAGCCACTGTTTATGTAAAGTAGTACTTTCTTGTTTCCATCTTCATTGTAATTCCCTGTATTTTCCACTGGCATCCCCTTTATCCAAGTGCATAATAATCACATAGCTTTATGAGGTTTCCTAGATTCTATACTCACAAATACCACTACATAGGTATTTGTGGCCTGGCAGAGTTTGAAGACAATGAAACATGCTTTGGACTTGTATCACAGACTGCAAATTTATTTATATATTGTGAAGTTTGTAAACTATTTTAAAATTCATAATTATTGATAGAGAAGATGAACAAATATTACATAAATGCTGGATTATATACAGTAGAAGACATCTCAAGTAAAACTACTTTACTGACTATAAACAACAAACTTGTCATACACATGGGGGGGGGGTCAAAAATTATAGGCTACAATACAAACGATAATAGTTCAGTTTGGCCACATTCAAATGTTTACAATTGACAATTTACAGTTGTCTTATTGCTCAAGTTAGGAGATTGACCAATGATATTGAGAAATTCAGCAACAGAGGACTGTAGTAATACTTTAAATTAAACAAAACTACAAAAACTGCAATTAATTTGAGGAGCCTGGTCTTCAGTACGTAATGAAGCA
The DNA here is from genome assembly GCF_900747795.2 of Erpetoichthys calabaricus. Lineage (NCBI taxonomy): Eukaryota > Metazoa > Chordata > Cladistia > Polypteriformes > Polypteridae > Erpetoichthys > Erpetoichthys calabaricus. Next base: position 20,382,191 of record NC_041407.2, read on the forward strand.
CAGGTTTTCAATACTTGTTAAAGAGCGTTTCAATCTACTTACTATTTACAACAATAGGACTATAACTAGACACTTTGAATTTACTGCCAAAGGCTGATTTAAGTTAAAGTCAAAACGTTAATTGCCTGCCAAATGGACATATTTTAAGGCAAGTTTTAATATATCATCCTCAGTTGAGTAGTACCAAATTGGATAACTTTAATACCTGCCTTACAATTTTATCCTCAGTTAATTAGTAGAATTTACTAATTTACGGATGACACTTTTCTCGTTCATTTCTCAAATCATCAAAAAAGAAAAGTGGTTCAGGCACCTTTTTACAACACGTACCACCCCAGGTCTCTCTGCCAAGGTTTCCATCACCTTTTTCATGCCCTAATGATGCATATGACTGTCTTTTGCACTTGGAGTATATGACTTACGTTTGCAATAAAAATGATCAGTGGGCCTGTGCAATGTGTTTCAAAGTCAGCAAATTCTGCTATTCGGTTCCTGTCTGCCATACTGCATGCTGGCAGAGCTGTCATTTTCCTGTCAGGCAATGCTACCCATTCTTAAATGTGAAACATTCTAATCTCATTTATTTACTGACAATAATTTGGTAATGTTATATTATGGGATGCCTAGTAATTGCCATCCCTATTTGTTGGTGAACAAGTTTTGCCACTTAAGCACAATGGGTTGCAATTTGACTTTTAAACTATTTTTGAATTGACAATCTGTCTGTACTTCGAATTTAATGCTAAATGGACAGAGAATTTACACTTGCAGAGAAACACTAAAACCATGGTCTGAAAAATATAAAGGAAACATTGGTAAAACCTATACTGTTATTGGAATTAATGTCTCAGTCTGAAAAGGTCTGCATGTCAATAAGGCCATAAAAAAAATAAATAAATAAATAAAAAGACAACCATAACTAATGGTAGAGTAATCACAAAGCAAAAGATCTATAACTGCAGTAGTTTCCAATATCACATCTAAATTAATCTTCAGACATTTTATGCCCATCATTTTTTTATTCAGGTACTTGTTGAAATGGTAGTGTTTCAGCAAGCAACAGATAATAAGACAGCAGTAGACACAGTATGGTATGTAGTTGACTGCACTGTAAAGTTCAACTAAATTTCAGTTTAACTGGCATAGTGGTTAGTGATTTTAACGCACAGTTCTGGAGACTGGGTTCAAATCCCATCTTGTTCACAATTGTGGTATGAGTTTTTCTTTGGGTACTCCAATTTTCCTCTTATATTCTCAAGGTCCAGTATGAGTAAGTGTGCCCTGCGATCTAGGGTTGGCACCTGTCTTGAGCCTAACACTGCTGAAACAGTCCACCCTTTCTTTGCCAACCTGAATTGGATAGGGTAGGGTAGGTTCTGCAAACAGACAGGTGCATTTTTTTTTTTTTATAAACACTGTTGCTATAACCATGTAATTTACTGTGTCCAGATAAATTACGGGGTTAAAAGTAGCATACATTACTTTCCTGCACTCTTCTTGACAAGGTGAGAAGCACAACAGTTTGGAAGCACCATGGAACAGAAGCAATGCTCGTCTGGATTGAGAGAAGCAACTAGAGGAAGTCTGAGTGTCTAATGAAGATACTCCTTAAGAAATATATCAGTCAAGACCTACTGAATACAAATATGGGGCCATTCCAGGACACAACAAAGGCAACTATATCTTTCATCTTGACTGAGATTACCTGGCAATTTATAGGTTTTTCAAATCAGCTGGTTACAACTAAAAATTCTTACTTGGAAAAAGCAATTACATCTTGATTGATTACATCTTGTCTGAAGAAGGGGCCTGAGCTGTCTCAAAAGTTTGCATATTGTAATCTTTTTAGCTAGCCAATAAACGGTGTCATTTTGCTTGACTTCTCATTACTTGGAAAAACAAATTCAAAAACAGATGAGACACAATGGAAAAAAATGCAATTGCCAAATTACCAATGGGGTATGTCAGGCAGCAGAGACAGACATGTGGCACAGGACATGGGCAAGGGCTGGCATGGCCTTAAGTGAGAAGAAAACCCAGACTAGCAGAGGGGACACACCTATACATTACAGTACAGGAAGAAGAGCATTTTCTAGGAAGTAATATTCCTTAATGAAGAGACCATGGTCATGTGAGAGTGTTTCCAATGAGGTACTTGGGAGAATGGCCAGTAGGTGAGACAGAAGACTTATATGATGCAAATATGTGTAAACATATCATCAGTGCAGCAAAATGTCTTTGTTTGGGTTTTGCTTAGTTTGTACTTTGAGCTTGTTTGTTTCTCTGTCGTTCATGTGAAATTATTTTAAATAAACTTTTTATCTTTATGGCTCTCTTGGTATTATTTCACGTGTGGTCAGAGTTGCCCTTGCTAGTGCCAGGGGAAAACATACAAGAGTTTGCATAATAGCTTCAGAAATAAAGTGTCTACTAACCAGGGAAAATACAGTGATATGGAAGCATATATTTTACCTTACTGGGGCAGCACAAAAAAAAAAGAATTAAAAAAAATAGAAATGAACTATTGGAAATAAATAAATAAATAAAATACCAAATCACTTTTGCATACATTGTGTGTGGTCTTAACATAGCTCATGAAGTATGCATACTCCACCTTGGAACTCCATATGTTTCAGGCCAGTACCAGGTCATCTTTGTCAAATACACCTGGGCTCAAAAATTGATAGCTTATAACCAGTGTGAATCCTGTTAGAAAAGTAGTATTTCAGAATCCTGTTAGAAAAGTAGTATTTCATTTGATCTGATTAGCTCCTGAGCTAACTCTTATATATTAAAAGAGAAAATCAGTAAATAATAATTGTCAGAAATTTCAGGTTCCTATTGTTGCCATTTCATTTTCAACCATTTCTAGTATTAAGATGGCCTACCTGTTGTAACTGTGTTTTTAGGGAGTCAGGTTTTCTCTGACAATAAAAAAAAAAAAAAAAAAAACTTGGCTGGTTTTATTAAAATAAAAAAGGTTAACAGGTTTCAGAATCTTATAAATTTGACACACTATGGGTGGTTTTATACTTCATAATATAAGAAAAAGTCAGGAATGATTTTAAAGTATGGTATTGACAAATTCTTAGGACTGCATTTCTTTCATCGAAATGCATTATACAACTTGACAAGATCTTTAGAAACAGACAATGTGCCAAATTGTTTTTTGTCACGCAATTCAAATTTGATACAGAGTGTTGAATGAACAAAATACTTTACTAAAACACTGTTCCTATTCTACGCAATAATGCGCACATGCAGGCAGGCAAAGTGGATAATTAGGTTCTCCGGTGATGTATTCAAGGAGGAATACGAAACTTCCTTACCTTCAATAATCCGCTGCTGCTGCTGCTGAATTTCCTTAATACCCAATCCTCTTGTTTCTTCAGGCTCATCTAATAACCAGGGGTTGACAGGACCTCCCAGATTTCCGTATCCTCCAGTCATAAGATTAGACCTGGAAAATACAGGCTTTTTTAAATTAATGGATCATTCATAAGTGTATTAAAACTAAGGTATACATATATTCAAAAAAGGGGCTTTCATTTGCACATATGAGGATAAAAGCTGAATGTAAGAGTGAAAGCAAATATAAAATATACTATATGCTTTTTCAAAATTTGAATTCATTCTTCAACACGTAAATTCACTGTTAGGTAAATTTTGTTAAAAATTAAATTTCTAGAAAACATTTCTCTTTATATATGTATGCTAAATGTACACTTTAAAAATATTCATAATAATTTTACTATATCTATGCTCATAAGATTCAGTTGATGATTAAACTGTATAGCCATTACATAGTTTATTGAAAATATATTCAAATATCTAGTACAGGTAGAGATACAGAGGTATTAAAAAAACAACAAGACTATAATCCATATGCGAATTGACAAAATATCTATTCCGGCACAACTATACTTATCAACCCTTTATTATACATGCAGAGAATGCAAGTGGAAATATATACAAAAATGCACGCAGATTAAAACAAGTGGGATGTTGCACAAATCTGAGTATTCACAATTAAAAACTCATGAACAACCAATAAAAAAACTAAACTATAGAAGAAAAAAAAAAACAAACTTGAATCTTGCCATGTGTCTGACAGAATCAGTTCTAGCCACTGTGATTTAAAGGATGGAAAAGGAATGCTAGCAGAAATATTTATAGATGGCTTAAAGGAGTTTATCATTATTGGATGATTTTCATCACTTGAAAAATCTTTTTTTTTTTTTTAAATAAAAAGAATGAATAAGTCATAAATTGCTAAGTTTTCCATGCTGTTAAAATAAGATGACAAATACAGCCTTTTGATTTCCTCAGTGTATGTCAGTTTGATCTTGTTTCATGTCACTTTTGAAATGTTATATTTGGAAAGTGAGGTTATGACAAACGTATGCACTTTCCTTGAAAGAAAAAAGAAAAAAAAAAAGATTTGAACAATTCAAAGCAGTTTCTAGGCAGAGGGGAAAAAAAAAAAAAAAAAAAAAAAAAAGACGACAGCTTCTAAATAAGTATCAGGCCCCACAGTTTCGGAATAACTTAACACCAATCGGACTCCAGACAACAGAAAATTTAGTTATTTCATAGTAAAAGTTATGTGGTTTTATGCTATTCTTACAGTAATTTAGAAAAGATGTGCATACACCCTCAGGCACTCCAAAAAAATAAAAGGACAACATAATCTGCTTTTAAATCTGTTAGCGAGTCTTCACATTTGCTAGGAATAGTATGCCACCTCCTGTCCAAAATGGTACACATATATGCTTTATTTAAACTGAACACCAAAGACAGAAAAGAAAAATAAATGTATAATATGTTCAAAAAGGCCCTAAGATGTTTACAAAAGCAAATGAACAAAAAAACGAGCAGAAACAAAATAAACTTTATATTAAAAACAGCCCTTAAAATATATATTTTAAAAAGACGTATTGCTGTTTTTTTGTTGAGTATTGTCAAATTGTTTACATGTACAGATACTCTTTGAAGTCGACATATATTTATATATACACTATACTACCTGTAATAAAATGTGGAAAATGTGTATTCTGTTGCTCTTTTATCACATGCTTTTCACTTTCACTGTTCACCTTTATACATCTTGCCTGAAGAAGGGGCCTGAGTTGCCTCGAAAGCTTGTATATTATAATCTTTTTAGTTAGCCAATAAAAGGTGTCGTTTTGCTATAATTCCGTCAACTCCACTGAAAAGCCCAGAAGGGAAAACTGCAGTAGAAAAGGTAATTTTAAGAAGCCAGAAAACTGCCAGTAACCAGTAAACTGTGCCTTAAACACCGGCCAAGTGGGCTACAACATAACCACAGCAATGCAAAGCAATTTACAGTAACATCTTTCTCTGTCCTCAGAAATAGGAACACTAATCTTCTTGCACGCCTGACAAGTGATCTCCTGCCAGTGGTAATCTTTCTGACATGTTTGGTAACTATCTTACCACAGGACCGGATCTTAATTCCCTTATCCTCTGATCTTCCACTGTTAGTGGTGTGAAGATTAAATTTTATCCAATTAACCCTACCTCCATCCTCACCCTTAGCCCTAGTCTGCCAGGTTAATCAAGCGGATGTCTTGGAATCCGTCACACAAGAGGCAACAAGCAGAAAGCCTTGTATTTTAAGGCTAATTATAAAAGTTCTGACTTTTTGTTCAAATATAAAAAGAGATGAGGAGCTATAAAGAAAAGCACGATATTGGTGTGTAGTTTGGGGGGGGGGGGGGGGAGCAAAAACACATTGCTTAATCTTCTAACAATGTATTGTTTCACCAGTAAATCTCTGACCAAGTAAAAGGCCTCAAATGCCTTAGATTACCCAAGTAGGACTAATTCCTCCAAGACCACACATTCTGTGCAATTTTTCACTTTAAATGATGTTCTGCAAGGCCGATTTAGTAATGCAAAATCATGTGACAAACATGTTACAATAAATAGCTTGTCTTTGATCAAACTACATGTAATACAGATACTTTGGTGTGAGGGAATCTTAGACCACACACTAAAGCTGCATTTCTGTGTTTTACATCTGCTTCTTCAGCAAGCATGTACAGTATGTCCCTCAAGAGGGATTGTAACAAAGACCTTTTGTCCAATTCATTGTAACCCTGCAGTACTTGATACAATTCATTCTTAAATAATACCATCAATAGTACCCTTACTGCTTGCAAGAAATGAAATCTATATATAGATATAAAATGTTATTAGTCAACCGTTTTAGAACACCTCAGTTCTTCCAGTTTTTCTTCAAATTTAATCAGCGGAAATGCAATAAATGACCTAAAATGGTCAAAATGTTAGTAGCAAACTGTCAGAGGATTAAAATTTTAATTTTAGGTTATCAAAAACTGAAAAAAAGGAAATTTCAGAATATTATAAATGGTCATTCTTCAGGGAACAACTAATAGGTTACAACCTACACAAGTTCTGCAGCAATTAAAGCAAATGAAGCCTTGCAAGTTGCAGCAAACAATTTGCACATGTTTCCCCAACTTGTGTTGATTACTTAAAAACCCTCCATCTAAAAGCAAAGTTTTGACTGGCAGCGTAAATCATATTCTAATAGGTTTGTTTGTGTGTTGACTAGTCACACAAAAACAGCTGAAAAAATTTTAGTGAAATTTTGCATTGGTCCAACTTAATAGTGTGCGGTACACCAGTAGCAACGAGACACTAGTAGAAATTTGCCAACCTGGAGTAATTTTCATTTATCCTTTTAACTGAGGTTTAGCACATTAAGACGTTGCCTTTGCTAACAGTCGCAAATGTGATGCACTTGCTGTATTAGCGTGGTGGGGAGTGAGCATTCCGTTACCTTCTGACACAACGTGGCATATGATGGTACAAATGGGGAGATGGAAAAAGTCAGCAAAGAATAAACAGTGGGCTTTCTCTGTGAACAAGGAAGGGCCAATGCAACGTGGCACTTGGCTATAAATGAGGTTCCTTTAAACTCCTTAACATTGCATTTTATTACAAAAAAAATGTAAAAAGTGTTGCATTTTTTTGGCACAAAAATTACATTTTTATTAAATCTCAAAAGTATAATAGAAATAATAATAATGATGAATAAAAATAATATGAAATGAACAATAATAACAGTTATAATAATACTACTAATGATAACAAAAACAGTATATAATCTCAAAATTAGTCCTTTGTGTGGTAAATCTTAAACCATGGTGAAAGACACAATCCAACCTCACAGTCGGGACAACAGCGTTCTTCTTTTTGGATTTTCTTTCCATATTGATCAGTTTTAGAACAGCACACTGCACAGGTACAAGCTGGATTCAGATTTTTTTTCTGTTGGAGGTATATAATCAATAAAACTGTCTACCAATAAGACGCTCTGGATTGATCTGTGATGTGCTGGGTCGACTGTGTCTGGATGATGTGTGGCAATGATTAGTTCTACAAGCTGGCATGTAAAGTTTGCACGAGATAGTTTTGACAGCTTTTCGTTTGTATAATATGAATGCATTCCAAATGGACTGTTACCAGATGACAAAATACCTTTTTATCGTATTTCTTTTGTTGCTTACGCATAACAGTATAAAAAGTCAACTCTTGATTCACATGATTTACGCTGCCCATTGTCCTATTGTAGTCAACCACAGCTCAAGACTTTGTAAGTTGCTTGTTGCGTTTTTGCCTGTACAGTGCCCGTAGCTGCATTATACACAGCTAAGAAAACAAACATCTTTCTTGTCCTTCCATTTTGGCGCAAGAATTTTACCCTTTTGCCAAACTACTAGTATACCTTGCTGTAATTTAGCTCTGGCAAAGTCTTCAGGCATGACATGACGGTTAGGACACACTGTTCCACATGCCTCAGTCTTTGCAGCAAGATGTCACATAGCTCTGGCGAAGTATACAAATTGTCCATGGTTACACAGGAACCTTGATCTAGCAGAGCATCTATCAAAGCTAGCACCAATGACGTAGCAGTGCCGAAATACTGATTGTCCCTTTCCCGGTGCACAGAACCGAATTCCAAATGTATCCTGTTTTAGATTCACAAAGCTTGTACAGTAAAGCTTTATGCCAAATCTTGCTCTCCCTTATAAATCATGAGACTTTCATCGATGCTGACATCACGGTCCGTCACAAGTAGGGCCCTCCAGACTGTCCTGTTTCACTAATATGTGGGTGAAGCCGCAGAAGATGGCTAGTTGATAGTAAAAAAAAAATAGTCTATACCAGGGGTGCTCAAAGTCAGTCCTGGGGGCCGACTGTGGCTTCAGGTTTTTGCTTCAACCAGATTCATAATCAGTGACAACTGATAACATAGGTCTCAATTAATTAGCAGGTATTTTTTTTCTCTTCTTTTATCCTACATTAAGAAAGCACAGAGGTATGATTTTTATATTTATAAGACATTTAGAAATATTTCTGCTTTTGCAATAGATTTAAATGCTTAACTCACTTTTAATGACAATTAAAAACGAGCTGAACAGACACCCAGGCAAACAACACCGAATCATGAAAGGCTGCAACTACTTTAGCGTCAGACCCACTAATTAGAAAACAATGGATTATTTCAACAATTAGAACACCCGGAAAAACAGAATGAACATCAAGATAAACAAATGAAAAAAAAATTATGTTATTCCCATATAACTGCTTAGTACATTTTAAATTTTATTTTACTACCAAACTTAGTTTTCTAATTTCTATATTGTTCCCAAAACACAGAATCTGGGCAATAACTGTTCACTTAATTAGCCCAGGATTCCAAATAAAAAAGAAGCAGGTTGGAACAAAAATCTGCTGCCACAGGGGGTCCCCAGGACCGACGTTGAGAACCCTTGGTCTATACAGTACACTTATTCACAGATTTCATATCTTTTTAAAGGTATCTGCAAAATATAAATTATTTCTTGATCAGTTCAAATTTTTTTATTTTGAAAAAATAGAGTTAACGATAAATTCATTAGATCAGCTGCCTCAAATTACTCTTTAGAAAAAAAACAATTAAAGTATATTTATTTGTTGAGAGAGAGGCATTTAACTGGCCGTGACAATGACATTCTGACCCTTTGTTTCAGTTGACCACTCTGTCCAGGTGCTCAAGATGTTTTGCATTTCTATCACAAATAATGTTATTTGTTCAGGGGTTTCATTTGTATTTTTCTATTTTATTAGGCTTTGTTATCTGTTATTCTAATGCAAAGCTTTTTGTTTCCTGTATCTTTTTTATTGTTTTATGCAGATATTATTTTGTGTTGTGTGTTTGATCTTTTCTCTGCTTTTTTTCCTGTTCTTCATTCTAAAATGTTGAGAAGTGCTTTGAGCATGGGAAAGATGCTATATAAATACTTTTTTATTATTGTCATTATTATTATTTATTTATTCGGCCTTATGAAAAGAAACATCACAGTAGAACTACTGACCGTTAACCTATAAAAGTCTGAAAAGCAGATGCACATGGATTATACTGTGATACATATACCGTAACCATGATAATTCTTAATTATATCATGACATAAATTTTGGCCATACCTCCCACCCCTAGGTTGATGAAAGGACACCATTATCAGCATGCACAAAGTTTTGGATCAAACAAAGCAGGCTCTCATCTAAGATCACAGGTACAGCGTCACCTTCTTAAATTATTGAGATAATGATTAGCTTTAGAAAAGTTTAACATAGATGTAGTGGCTGTCATTCCTGCCTCACAACACTAAGGTCTGCATGGAATCTGCATGTTGGTCTGTTATTACTAAATCCTCAGCAAGAGCCATTCATCATGCCCATGGAATTTGGTCAGTGGTTTGTAAAGCGTCCATCTGTTTTATCATGGTTGATTTTCATTTTGTCAATATTTTTATCATGTGAGTGCACAATGTGTCAAAGAAAGTGTATAATGGAGCGTTCACTGACCCTGTGAACTAAGTATCGACCTACAATTTGCTTGGCTCTACGAAAAATCTATAGCTTTAATAGAAAAATGCAACATAGTGTAATCAATTCCATTCAAATTTATGGTTATCTGAACAAAGCTCAAATACTTGTGTGTGCTTTTCACCACTACGCTGCCAATCAATATGACTCTCCCTTGACAAGTGATGTAAAATAACAAAGAACGTAATAGGTGAAAAGCAGGTGCCACTTGGGGGAAAAACAATCATATGATTTTTAGCATGCATCTATTCGTTGTTAAGGGCCATGGCAGAGTACAACCTTTGAGAAGAAAAAAAAAAAACAGAGCTACAGAGACAAATCTTTGGAAATTTTGAAAACTTAATTGAATCGGAGTATTGCCAACACTCCAACCAAGATATCAATTGCTAAGAGACAAGTAAACATGAAACACACCCTTACAACAAGAAAACATTACGAACAACCTGTTTAAAAAAAAAAAAAAAAAAAAAAAAAATGTAAAGGCCTTAGTTTTCATGTTGGTACCCTTTACCTCCATTATAAAAGACCAGTAACGGCGCATGTGGAGTGAATACACTTGACTTGAGCATTCATAGTTTTCATCCTCTTTCTCTGTACGTTTAGTATTCATTTGCTCAGAGGTTGATGCGCTTGATGCTTCGTGAGCAGCTCTGCTTTTCCCACCCTAGCGGCCCACTCCTTCTCTTCTTTCGTCGACATCTTTTCGCGTTAAAACTGATTAAGTCAGTGTCTATGTTGCAATTACTTAGTACGTTTTCAGTAATTTCTCACTTAAGTCTTCAATATGCTTCAAGAACGGTTTAAGGTATATATGAAGAGGTAGGGGAAGTGACGGCGAAGGTGGTAGGGGTGAGAAAGGCGCCCATACACATGCGGCACACTGCTGCGCGCTGCCAAGAGTTGATTCTACGATAAAATAACAAATATAAAAAAAGAGGAATAACCTTGGAGGTCAATCATCACCCTGAAAGCGGATAGTAGACGTCACATAGTATATGTGTATGAAGTTTCAGGTCAACAGGTCAAACGGTTTGCAAGCTACAGGTGATTTAAAATCCTGGACAGACAAACGAACAGCCACAGAAGCGTATTATATAAGAAGACAAGAGCAGGCTTCATGCTTCACTTTAGAACATTTCATTTTAGAATACAATCTCATGTGATAAATTAACATACCACAATTGTGAAGAAATAGCTTTGACTTACAAAATATTAAATTCAGCATCTACACTAAACCAGGAAGTACAAAGAGGTATTCATGGCTTCAACCTAACAAAGAGATCCACCAATTATAGAATCCAATCCAACAGAAAAAGAAAAAATTACCAACTCATGATTGAAGAGAAATTGATAGTTATCTGAGCCGTAATGTAGATAACAGTTGGGACACTAGCATTTCAGCCACCAATGAGAAAAGGGTCAACATTATAAAAAAAATTATAAAAAAACAAAAAAAAAAAAAAACAAATAAAAGTTGCTTTCTTACCTTAAACCATTATGCAAAAACACCCGCACAATGCCAAGGACTTCAGGTAGTATATATGTATATATAAAAAGATATATCCAAAATGGCTTAAAACTGAGTGATCATTCATGTACACACCACACAGGGTCAATTTAGAATCAGCAATTACCCAAACATGCATGTTTTTGTAGTGAGGGAGAAAAAAAAAAAAAAGATATACCCAGAGATAAATCCCACAAAGACACAAATTCCAGTTCCACACAGAGCAGCAGATACAGGTTTACCACACAGGACACAAACCTTTTGACTCATGTTTAACAATGGAAAAAAGAACAGGATTACCTATAAAGACAAAGTATGTTACAACTACAAAATTGATTGAAGATAAATTTTACAAGGAGTGTTTTAAGCTAATTTAACTGTAGTATAAACACAACTGATTTGGATCAATATGTCCCTCCTTCAGAGGCAAGATCAGTCTGATACAATAGTATCTCATATGCCTTAAAGCTGGGTCTTCTGTCCCACAATGAGCTGCAAATTCTTCCCTAGGGACAGAAAAAGTTCTTTCTAAACTCATGTTAGCTTTCCTATTGTCTCAATGTGAGGAAGTAAAAAGATGATGTGAATGACAGAATAAGTGAAAAATAAAGGCTTCTAAAGTCTTCTTCACAAGTGTGTGCCAACTTTTCTAGGTTATGTCCTTGCATTTGACTGTAAAACAGTTATTACGCTGTCATAAAGTGCAATTGTTCCTCTGATTCAGTACAGATTCAGCTTCATATTCATGTCAGAAGTTTTATAAAATCATACCAGATATTTTCAGAAATATTAGACTATAAGGACAGGACTATAAAATATAATATAGCAGTAAAACACTGCTCAAACAGACAAAAATGGAAGTAAATCTTCAAATTTTCAAAAATCAATGCAGACCAACAACAAAAAAAAAATTGCAAAACCTTTTTTAATTTTAAAAAAGTAGAAACTGCACCTGTATTGTTCTTATTTACCAGCATACTGTAGTCACATTTCCTGTAGCTCCTATGTTTAAAGTATAACACAAAGAACTTTACATAATATTATCACATGCATGTCTAACGTCATTCTAGGTATACCATAAGCAGGCACTCATTCCATTTGCTCAGGAGCACAGCAAAGTATGACAACTCGCCATGCAGTACATAATATGAAACCCAAACCTCCTAACTAGAACAGCCATACATGTTCTTAATGCACAGAAATAAAATTAAAAAAACAAAACATTAAAACAGCATCAAGTAAGCAAGTAAACTTTCATATCACCTGTGCCATGCACTGCTACCATTACCAAGGAAACAATGCTGCAAACTTTAGTGGAACAGAGGAACTATATACGGAAGGGTAGAAGAGACTTTTTTTTCTTAAGAGACTGTGGTGCAACACAATCTGGTTTGTACCTCCTGTCATCATAAGTGCTAGTCCTCCCGAGCGAACATTGCTGTAGGCGCATCAGCTACACAAATTTGCACAGCACCATGATCACCTGGGGGTCAATCAGCTGATGCTGGTGACTCACTTTCATTTTTGACTGAGTCCCACAAGTCAGAGTCCAATTCAGCGATAATATAAAAAATGCCACCCTTGAAGTATTTTGCTTTGTGCATTTGCTTCACTATCTCGCTGGATGTCTACGCCATTTTTGCCATTGTTTACTCTTCACTACTCACATGTGCACAGGAAATCTCTGTCAAACCAACGAAGCTATCTTTCCTTCAAACAAAGAGAGTCAAACTAAAATGTAGCGGTGAAGTTCGTCAACATTAACAGTTAATTACTGCTCTCAACCCATTCTGTTGACCAAATTCGACAGCTGCCCTGAAAGAGTTAAGGCAGACAGAGGGTATTTAAGTAATCAACAGAAGTTGGGGCACCTTTGCAAATGGTTTGCTTCAACTACTTTAATTTCTGCAGTAAATCAGTAGGTTGTAACCAATTATTTGTTCCCTTGAGAAGGCCGATTTGTAATATTCTGAAATTTCCATCTTTTTTGTTTTGCTAACCTAAACTTAAAATTTACTCACCTTTTCATCATTTTAGGTCATTCATTGCATTTCTACCAATTAAGTTTGAAGAAAAACTGGGAAAACTGATGTGTTCTAAAACTTTTGACCAGTATTATAAACCTCAAGAACATCTAGAATAAATAAAACTGATAACAAACGTGCTACCGGGCAAACACAGACAATGACATCAATAGAAATACCCTCTCTGTGGCATAACACAAGACAAGTGCCTAATGTCTTTGTACACCGTTAAACACAGAACTGTGGCGATCTTTTATAACTCAAAATGGCTCTCACCATCTGTAAACAACTAAACAGAAGTTACTTATATTAAGGAGTAACATTAAATTTCTTAAGATAATTCCAATAAGCCATATCATTCATGTTTAATACAAACAGGATATCTGAAACTTATTGGAGTACAAACTTTTAGTGACTTGGAAGGATCCCTCCACTGTGCACAATATCATCGCCTATGATCTGTCAAAAGGTTTCTCTCATGACCAGCGAAAGAAGTGAACATGACAGCTGTTCTCATGCACTTCCTACTCTTCCTAAACAGGGTAGTCGTGGTCACATAGGTCAATGAATGAGAAGAAATAATTACTATTTGGACAGATCTACCTACTGTAGTGAATGTCACATAGATTAAAGAGATTTGAGCAGGATACAGTAAAAAATGTCAATCCGTTTGTTTTAACCATCCTGGAAAGGATGTCAGCTCACTCAAGGGTGTATACTATAAACTCAGGATAATTTCTTGTGACTGGGCACCACTGTTTCTTGCAAGGACATAGCACACATTTGATCAGTGAAGCAAGACATTTAATAAAAGAAATAAATCAGAAGTCAGCTAGTTTTAAAAGTGACCTGAACTTTCTAACATGAAATGTTACAACATTTGAAGTGTACAGAACAAAGAGAACTATATGAATAAACAGAAAGTCTTGTAATCCTGGTAGTAATATACTTGACAAAAATAAAGACTTTTAATTAAAAAAAAAAAAAAATTCAGACGTGAGCATCAGCAGGCTTTGCCCCTAGGAACCAAGTTACACAAACTATTCAAAAACATTTCAGTAACAATTTCTAGCTCTGATGCTGATGTTTCTGACCATAAAATAGGGTTGCAATTGACGAGAAGAATTCATAATTTATTGCAGAATTATGGTATTTGAGGGTTTCCCTAGAGTGCCTCTTTCTCTTCCACAATTTGGCTCAAAAACTCATCAGAACACGGTCATCCCCTAACAGGCTTAACTTTCGATTTTGGTAGTTTTCTATCCAGCCGTTTTAGCTCTAGACCATCCTCAAGAAACTGTGACACAGAGACACACACACTCATCATTGAGATATCGATGTCTTCAGTATCAGGAGACCCTAAAACGTCAAGACCCAATGAAAACCTGAGATCGAAATTTTGATGCATCTAAAGCTTTCGCTCTGCACCCCATACATAATAGGTTATGGTGGGGGAGGGCGCAAAGCAAAAAATGGGGGGTGGGGGAGACATCAAAGAGTCTAGAAAAAAAGATGGTAATGATTTTACTGGTCCTTAAGAGTCTGCTGTTTTTTAAAACGGCTAAACTCAACACTGTTAAGCAAAAACCTTTTTTCTAATTGATAAATTTTATTTCTTGTCATTCATTCTGACATTGAAATTTAAAGGAATAATCCACCCAAAAAAGTTATCTCTCTCTATTATTTAAAAAATCCTGTGACGAGACAAGACCTTTTACAACAGATTTTTCCAAGTCCCGCGAGATGAGGCTATTGCCAAGAGATTTTGTCAAGTCCTGCCCCTCCACTCAACCATTTTCAAACATGTTTATGGTCCACTCAACTCTCATTCGTGTGAATGCTCTTGTCAGACACACTTGATCAAAGCACCAAGATGTCATCTTGACTGAAGAAGGGGCCTGAGTTGCCCCGAAAGCTTGCATATTGTAATCTTTTTAGTTAGCCAATAAAAGGTGTCATTTTGCTTGGCTTTTCTCACTATAATGTAAAATAATTAGTTCTATTATGCATATGTAACAGTTCCCACGAAAATAATCTGTTTAAAATGTTCATCCTCTTATGGGGGTTGGCGAGTGAAGCGAGCAAAGCCCCTAGTATATTATGTGTGTGCATATATATATATATATATATATATATATATATATATACAGTCATGAAAAAGTTTGGGAACCCCTCTTAATTCTTTGGATTTTTGTTTCTCATTGGCTGTGCTTTCAAAGTAGCAACTTCCTTTTAATATATGACATGCCTTATGGAAAAAGTACTATTTCAGCAGTGACATTAAGTTCATTGGCCGACAGAAAATATGCAATATGCATCATAACAAAATTAGACAGGTGCATAAATTTGGGTACCCCAACACAGATATTACATCAATACTTAGTTGAGCCTGCTTTTGCACATATAACATCCTCTAGACGCCTTTGATGAATGTCTGGATTCTAGATGGAGGTATTTTTGACCATTCTTCCATACAAAATTTCTCCAGTTCAGTTAAATTTGATGGCTGCCGAGCACAAACAGCCTGCTTCAAATCATCCAATAGATTTGATGATATTCAAGTCAGGGGACTGTGACGGCCATTCCAGAACATTGTACTTCTCCCTCTGCATGAATGCCTTTGTAGATTTCGAACTGTGTTTTGGGTCCACTGTTTTGTTGGAATATCCAACCCCTGCGTAACTTCAACTTTGTGATTGATGCTTGAACATTATCCTGAAGAATTTGTTGATATTGGGTTGAATTCATCCGACCCTCGACTTTAACAAGGGCCCCAGTGTCCCTGAACTAGCCACACAGTCCCACAGCATGATGGAACCTCCACAAAATTTGACAGTAGGTAGCAGGTGTTTTTCTTGGAATGCGGCGTTCTTCTTCTGCCATGCAAAACGCTTTTTGTTATGACCAAATAACTCAATTTATGTCTCATCAGTCCCATCAGCACTTTGTTCCAAAATGAATCTGGCTTGTTTAAATGAGCATTTGCATACAACAAGTGACACTGTTTGTGCTGGGAGTGCAGAAAGGGCTTCTTTCTCATCACCCTGCCATACAGATGTTCTTTGTGCAAATTGCACTGATTTGTAGAATGATGTACAGATACACCATCTGCAGCAAGATGTTATTGCAGGTCTTTGGAGGTGATCTGTGGGTTGTCTGTAACCATTCTCACAATCCTGTGCATATGCCACTCCTGTATTTTTCTTGGCCTGCCAGACCTGCTGGGTTTAACAACAACTGTGCCTGTGGCCTTCCATTTCCTGATTCCATTCCATACAGTTGAAACCTCTGAGACAGCTTTGTGTAGCCTTCCCTTAACAATCTTTGTTTTCAGATCTTTAGTGTGTTGCTTTGAGGATCCCATGCTGTCACTCTTCAGAGGAGAGTCAAAGGGAAGCACAACTTGTAATTAAATATCTTTATATCTCATGATTGGACACACCCGTCTATGAAGTTCAAGGCTTAACGAGGTAATCCAACAAATTTGGTGTTGTAAGTAATCATCATTGAGCAGTTACAGGCATTCAAATCAGCAAAATTACAAGGGGACCCACATTTTTGCACAGCCAGTTTTTCACATTTGATTTAATTTCATACAACTAAATACTGCTTCACTAAAAATCTTTGTTTGGAAAACACCGCAGTACTCAGATGTTCCTAGGAAATGAAAGACATACCAAGGTTATCTTTTTGTTGAAAGTACAGTAAATTATTATGCAAGCTGCAGATGAATAAGTATATACTGTATGTAGGTTTAGCTTGTCACTTTCCTTAAAACGTGCAAAATGAATGCTTTTCTTTTTTCTAAAATACGGTTAAATATCTACTTCTGGAATTATCAGCATGTACATTGTGACGACTCTAGAGGGCATAGCAGCCACTCAACCTGACACAGACAGATGCAGGAGGCACATTTATAAAAGCACAAGCTTTTTAATTTTGTTTCTTCACTTGTGGGCAACAAGTGAAGCCACAACAGTCACAAAGCACAAACAGCACACCTTAAACACAATACACTTTCTCCTCCACAGCAAGCTTTGTCTCCCTCCTCCAGACTTTGGCTCCCCAAGTAGTGTCTGCTGACTCATTACATATGTTACCCGGAAGTGCTCCAGGTGCTTGATGAACTACTTCCGGCAGCACTTTCGGATGTGATGAAAGAATCGCCCATACGGGTTCAGGAGCAGCTGTAGCACCCCCTGGCAGCACCCACGGATCCCAACAGGGCTGCACCAAACTTCCAACTCCCATTAAGCCCTGCAGGAGTCCTAGGCACCGCTGCAACCCAGGGGGGCTGCCATCTAGTGCTTTGGCCATGTGGGCAAAGACACCGGCCATTCCCAAAAACATAAACCCAAAGACTCTTAGTAGTGACTTTTTACTTGAAGACACCACCCCACCCCCATATCATTTGTTGGTCAAGAGCCCGGTCTTCAGTTCAAAAAAGACTGCTCCATGAGTACTTCCTCTGCTATATAAACGGATGTCTGACAGGAAGTAGCTATTCATTATGGACCTAGCTTCTGAACAGGATAGAATTCCACACTCCCGGAAGCTTTTCTACGCTGCAAAAACCCATAATACATCAGGTGAGGGGTTTACCCTTTATTCTGCATAACCTACTTCTCCTTCCATCCAACAGGACATTAAATGGGGTGTCCTTGAGAGCCTCAAATCTTCTTTAGCATCCTTTATAAGTGTAATAGCTGGCAATTTACCAGAGGAAGCTCATGATGAAGCTGTGTGTTGCTTGTATTTGCGCAGCTGTGATGTGAGTGAGAGAGAAAAAAGCTACACTTTTATCAGTTCAGGCCAGAGAGGTGAATACATGCAATCACATTAATCAGAAGGAAAGTGTTAACAAACAAACAAGTTAATCTGTAACATTTGTTTAAAAAAACAAAAACTCAACAACAACATTCAGTTAGAAAAGTATATGCAAATACGGTACATTATAGTGGGATATGCATTTTTGGCCACACTGCCTACTGCTAATGTGAATTTTACTTCTGCACATCATCTAAAAATGGTTTTAGAAATGGGCAAAACAGCTAAACACCTTAGACTTGCCTTTCACTTAGTTAAATCCTATGTAGAAAATTACACTAAACAGCTTTGCAAAAATTTTAAAAGGAAGTCAGGTTTTTTTGCTACAACATCCCTCACAACAACCACCAGCATATTCCCATCTAAAAGACTGCTAAACAGAGTGTATATTGTAGGAAGGTTCATAAGACTCTATCAAACCTAAAATAGCCAAAAACACAAGGGAATTTTTTCCTTAAGCCCTGTAACTGATAAGACAAAAAAAGTAAAGCAAGCAGTGCTTTTCTATTAAAATTCAAAACATTCTCGGTATCCATGATAGAAATAAGGATGTTAAGGTTAATAATAAGCATATTGTCTAGAGTTACAATCCTTAATACAATACATATTAAATTGACTTTATAAAATACCTAGAGGCGTTGGGCTCTGTACCATCATTCTTGAAAGACATCTGCAGTCTTTTCTCTTGGGAAAGGAGATCGTCTAGTAAATTCTGTCTCCTGTCTCCTTCAGACTGTATTCTGATCACTTAAAATTAAGGCATCAGTAACTGAGAAAATGTGAAAGTCACAAAAATCACTGCAACAACTTTCATTTTCAACATGAAACTTTATGGAAAATGAATTCCAACTAAAACAGCATATACAGTACTCATTAATCAGTACTGTAAACCAAAAGTGGTTCACTGGATTGAGAAACTAAATTTCAAATCTTTGGAAACACTGCCACCTACTGAAAGGTAAGCAAATCAAGCAAAACGGAAACTTCAAGGATTTCCATTTTTATAACAGCATGAAATGAGGATGTTTATGAACTGACAAAACTATGAATATTCAAAAATAGTAGTTTTTTAAAAAGAATATACAGTCAAACAATACTGTGAATTATACAGTGTCATGCAAACGTTTGGGCACCCTTGCTTAAAATGTCTGTTACTGTGAATAGTATAAGTGAGCAGAAGAGGAACTGATCACCAAAGGGCAAGAAGTTAAAGATGACACATTTCTTTAATAGTTTAAGCAAGATTATATTTTTATTTCCATTTTTCACATTGAAAAAATACCAGAAGCAAACGTTTGGGTACCCTGACATGGTCAGTACTTTGCAAGACCCCCTTTGGCAAGTCTCATAGCTTGTGAATGCTTTTTGTAACCTGCTAAGAGTCTTTCAATTCTTACTTGGGGTCCTTTTACCCATTCGTCCATCCAAAAGGCATCCAATTCTGCAAGATTCTTGGGCCATCTTGCACGCACTGCTCGTTTGAGATCTATCCACAGATGTTCAATGATGTTTAAGTCAGGGGACCGCGAGGGCCATGGCAAAACTATCGGCTTGTGCTTCTTGAGGTATTCCATTGTAGATTCTGAAGTGTGTTTTGGGTCATTATCTTGTTGTAGGTGTGATGTCTACTTCCATGTTTGCTTATTTGCTGGTATTTATTTGAATCCATTCCTTCCTCTATCAATGACATGTTCCCTGTGCCACAGACTACAACACAAGCCCAAAATTAATCCACCACCATGCTTAAGAGTTGGAGACGTGTTCTTTTCCTGGAATTCCTCTCCCTTTCTTCACCAAACATGTCTTTGCACAGTGTGGCCAAAAAGTTCCATCATGACTTCACCAGTCCATAGGCCTTGTTTCCAAAGTGCATCAGGATAATGTTTAGATGTTTATTTGCAACTTCAACTGAATTTTGTGGCTAGGACACAGTAAAGGTTTTCTTCTGCTGACTCTACCATGAAGGTCCTATTTGTTCAGGTGTCCACCACTCCAGAGTCTACTAAATCTTCCTGAAAGTCTTTTGCAGACAAACAGGGTGGGGGGTTATTTGCCTTTCTAGTAATCCAACAAGCAGTTCTTTCAGAAAGTTTTCTTGGTCTCCAGACCTCAACTTGACCTCCACCGTTCCCGTTCACTGCCATTTCGTAATAACAATATAAACAGCTAACTAAAACACTTTGCTATCTTCCTGTAGCCTTCTCCTACTTTGTGAGCAGATATTTTATTTTCAGAGTGATAGGCAGTTGCTTAGAGGAGCCCATGGCTACCGATTGTTGGACAAGGTTTGAGGAGTCAGAGAATTTATACAGCGTTGCCATTTGCATCACCTGGTGTTTCCTAACGATGATTGTGAACAAGCCATAGCAATAAGGAGTTAATGAAGGTCTGAGACCTTGGGAAATGTTATCTAAGGCATCATATCTTAGGGGCCCAAACTTGTGCATGGTGCTCCTTTCCTTTTTTCTCTGTAGAGTTTACCGAAACAAAAACAATACACTAATCTTGCACAAAATGCTGAAATGTGTCATCTTTAACTTTATGCCGTTTGGTGATCAGTTCATCTTCTGCTCACTTAAGTACTCACAGCAACAAGACATTTTAAGCAAGGGTACCCAAACGTTTGCATGCCAATGTGTAAGCCTCCATTTTCCTTTAATATTTAATGATTTTATTACAATGCATCCATGGCAGATTGGTACATCTTATTCATACAAGATACCCTCTCCCAATTTATGAAGAAAAAAAAAAAAAGAGAGAAAAACTGAATACGAATCAATTACTAAGTAGTGCCTGGTGCCTTGTCCTGGGTTTTGTACCTGCCTTGCATCCTGTGCTAGCTAGGAGAGGCTCCAGCCCCCATCCATGACCCTGGACTGGATAAAGTGGGTTACAAAATGAAATGGCATGACACAGTAAGGCAAAAAAAAACATCCAAAAGGTTAGCTAATGTTCATATTCAATAAATTAAGAACAAAACTAATGCATGCCTGCCAAATTCAGAAACGATTTTGAATTGATCCACATAAAACAAATGTATAGGTCTTTTACTTTAACTAAAATTGGCCCTACTGTGCGGTTGGGGTGTATGTGTGTACACCCTGCGATGGACTGGCGTTCCTTGCTCCCTATGCTAGCTGGGATAGGCTCCAGCAGACCCCTGTGACCCTGTTTAGGACTAAGCAGGACAGAAAATGATGGACTGACTGACAAACTTATCAATTTTACTTTGGTACTTGAGGATTTATTTTTTTACAGCTAATTAAGACAAGATAGTATGCTAGTAGTCTAGTGCAAGTTGTGACATTAGATAATTCACTACACAATAATGTCCAAGAGCGTGTTATTCAGATGTCAAAGGATTATTGTGAAGCTTAGACTGACGGAAAACTAAGATTTTGTTCAAAGGTCTAAAAAGCAAACATACAACCCAGCGAAGAAGATACTTAACTTCTTTCACAAGCGAAGCCTTGAGCCAAACACATTCTGGCTCCTAGAAATCAAAATAATGTGCGCACTGTGCAGTTCCTAGTTAAAATAAAAGATATTTCATCCAGAGTGATGGAGAATGCATTTAATCTGGAGCAGACTTCCATTCATCATTAGAAAAATCTAATTACAATGGTCTTAGATTACATAAAGGTGCGTTCTTTTGAAAACAATACTTTAATTTGGAAATATAGTTTGTTAAATATGCATATAATAACTTCTACAGAAGCTAGTGTGGAAAAGTTTAGAAAGTTTATAATGTCGAAGAAGAATGTTTTGGTGAAAGGTTGTATGTGAGGCATAGCTTGTCAGTGGATGCAAATTTGGCAATATGCAACTCTGAAGAGGTCCCAATTCCAAAAATATATTTGGACATTACATATTAAAAATTGTGTATTTCATTTTACCCAACTTAATACAAGGTCACAGTGGACTAAGCACCATCCATATAGCCTCATGCACAAGACCAAAATGAACAGTTCATGAGATGGCTGGGCATCACTGATCCACACTCATACTGGGCAAATTTCCACTAATTATTCAAACAAACATGAATACCTTTGGAATGTGAGAAAAAAATCAGAAATTGGCAGTTGGGTTTAAAAATGGAGAGCCATTTCAAATTCAATAATGAAATTGACCAGATAAATAGATAGATACAGACAGACAGACATGCTGAAAAAGACTGCTACTCTCGGCGGCGCTGGAAGTCATTATCTTTGATATTAACTCAAGATGCTTTTTTTCACATAGAGTATTTCCATAAATACACACAAAAGAACACCTCATTTGCAGCTGGTTGGTTGTTAACAACATGCTGCATATCACATATACTGTAGAAACTTACTCGAGAAAATCTGAAAAATAAAGGATACATCTGCCTGGAAGAGTTTAGTCTCAGCAGTTGCTCCCTTAGTTGAGTGATCTGTTGCTTCAGTTTTTGAAATGAAGCTTTGAGTGTCATAGTGATCTATAAAGGCAAACAAAATATTTTAATAAATGAAAGCTTATTTAATTATAAACAGCAACATATCTAAAGAGTGCCATCAATCCATATCATACAATTAAGGATTTAATAAAAAAGACAAACATGATATTTTTGATAATTATACACTGTATAGTGAAAAGCTCCCTTTCAGTGGCACAATTTTAATTGAACGGCAGAAAAACAAGAGGATGGATCAGGTAAGGCAAGGGTGAATCCTGAACATCAGCAAGCTATATAGGTTAGGTTGCTAGAGAAAAATGACATATTGCAAGTTACCTTTACTGTGCTTCCATTTGTCCTTTGTAACCTGTTTCGTTCCTGTATATTTTCTGCAATTTCTTGGGCAAGACGACATGTAGCATCATAATTTTGCAGCCTGAAGCAAACAAATAACAGTAATCTATGTTACTCTAAAAGCCATCAAACTCTAGTAAGTGGCCTCAATTTGGAAGGTAATATAGCAATGAGGAAACACACCTGAGGTTTGATTCTTTTACACGGTCACATTCAAAATCTAGACAGTAGATGGCACTGCTTCATCACAACAAAAAACAACAACTGTACAGTACAGACAAAAGTAACAGAACGTCTCTTAGTAGGCACAATATATTGTGACAGTTACCATTTTAACACATTTTTACACAAAAAAAAACATTTTTTTAAAAATTCACATTACACTGGGGTTGTCTTCAATAAAAGAACATGCGTGACTTTTACTTGTGAGATTGGTTACTTACTTTGAGCTGGTTTTGTTCAATTTTTGCATTAATATTGACCTTGCTTCAAGCTAAGCTATATATATATATTAAATAATATCCATCCATTTTCCAACCCGCTGAATCCGAACACAGGGTCACGGGGGTCTGCTGGAGCCAATCCCAGCCAACACAGGGCACAAGGCAGGAAACAATCCTGGGCAGGGTGCCAACCCACCGCAGATTAAATAATATATAATATATAATAAATAATAAAACTGCAACTTGCATTTATAATACTATTTGTTGTTTAGTGGGTCAAAAAAAACAAAAAAAAAAAATCGTCCTTTTTTAAATCCAGTTCGCAGTGTCTGTTTTCGTGGGCACGATTGCTCGACCGCAGGGAGTTGATGAGGTGATTGGGGCGAGTCGCATCTGATCATTCTCAATTGCTTCGTCGGCTTAGTGTGGCGTGTGAATAAGGCACTGAGCCCACGGACGGAGACGTATATTTATGGGCCGGCAGGATGGGGGAAGGAAAAAAGAAAAGATAGAACACAAGGAGGTTAAAGAAGGGAAAAGGCAGTCATGGGAGACGATCCAGACACCAGGAAGTAGAAGGCAGCACGAGCTGGGGCTCCATGAGGGAGTGTAGGCTTAGGCGATCTAGGGGCTGGTTCACCCCACTGAGTAAGCGTGTGGAGTGGGGCGAGCGAAATGTAAGACCTCCAAATGGATCTGAGGAGTGACTGAGTGAGCACAAAGGAAGACGGAAGGTGTGCCGACCTCGGACGGTCTGGCTGCGCAATGTGGCGGCAGCCAAAACAGGGGTTGGCAGAAAGCAGTTCATGATGGAAAGGCTCCGTCAGCAACGGCAGTGAAGGGTGAGCCGTGGAGACAGAAGGTGGTGTGCTGTGATCGGGCGAGGAGAGAGACTGCATTTTAACGGATATATTTATTATGGATTTTATCCCCACATTTCACTGGCTTTATGGATTTGCTATTTATTTGGGTACTGTATTTTTCTGAACACTGTCCAAAGGACACTTTTGGTTTTACTTTGACTGTTTTTAACAAAAGCACTTGAGCACTTTCCAACATCCCCTGGCTTCAATGAGATTTCTCAGCTCATCTCGGTCATAACTATCGACGGTGTTGGTTCAACAGACTCCCATGTGGGAAGAGGGAGTCTGTAGGGGACCGGCACCGTCACAGTATTACACAGTAACCAGATACATTACACAGTATTGAAAAAAAATAAATAAATAAAACAAGTACAACTTGGCTTGCAGTATTATCCAGTAGTATAGAAACAGTATTCATACATTTGAACATAATGCTCCACATCCAACCTTTTAAAACCAAAGTATCTACAGATAACAGACACAGCACCTTTTTTCGTCAAAAGTTCTTCTGTGTTATCATGTTCAACTTTATCGTCTGCTACAGCTTCAGTTTCAGAATGTTCCCTGTCCATTTTCACTGCTCAATACCTCCACTAACACATGTACTCTGTTGGATGCATATTTTGCAGTGCCCCAGTGAAAAAGGTCCCCCTTAAACAGTTTCCCGCTGCGCCACGTTCTGAATGTTGCTTAGGCTATTTAAACTGGTGTTCCGGTATAAGAAAAATCCATATCATAACAAAAATAATAAACGTTTTTTGGTATGAACCGGTATACCGCCCAGCACTAGTCCTAAGTAAACAAAACTGTACAACTTTACTGGCAGCCAAGCACAGTCTTCTCCTCCGTTATATACATGGCAAGCATGCAAGCATGTTGGTTTTGTTTTGATATCTCAGTTCATTACATCTCTGTGGTAATCAAATGTAGTAACTTTTGTTATTACCGAGACAATATTGGTACGAGCAGTGAAAAAATATAAATGTCATTACTTTTTGTTATTTCTGATATAATCATATTAAAGGAAAAGCAAAACATAATTTCTCCTTACATATACATCTATATATTATATATACATCTATATATTGTGATATGTGGCCGGCTTGTCATTCCGGCCAATACCCCCAGGCCGCCAGGTGGAGCTTTCCCTGCAGCATGGACATGCCCCGAGTTCCAGCAGGGACTCATGGACTATGTAGTTTTTAATGCACAGCCCTGCTAGATGCCTTGGGGACCACCAGGAGTCGCTGTAGGGAAGCCTGTCGACTCTTATATGCCCTATAACCCGGAAGTACGTCATAATCCCAGGACAGGAGAAAACGGTGTACTTCCGGGGTGAAGAGAAGGACTGTTTACCCTGACCCGGGAGGAATAAGGACTTGTGGGTTGTGCCAGGAACCACTTCCGGGTCAGGGAGTATAAAGGACTATGGGAAAGCCCAGTATGCCGAGCTGAGCTGGGAGGTAGGGTGGCGACGTGTCTGGGAGTGGTGGTTATTGTATTGATTAGTTGTATATGAGTGTTATAGAGTATAGGGTGCTTGGTGCACATATTTGTCTAAATAAAAGTTATAGTTGGACTTTTATATGGTGTCTGACGTCTGCTCAGAGGGTTCAAGGGGTCACGGAGACCTTAATCTCTCACAATATCTATATATATATATCTATATCTATATATATCTATATCAATATATACCTATATCTATATCTATCTATATCTATCTATATATCTATATCTATATCTATATATATCTATATATATATATATCTATATATATCTATATATATATATATCTATATCTATATATATATATATCTATATATATATATATATATATATATATATATATATCTATATATATATAAAACATAACAAACTGAGGGCACCGTGGCGGATGTTAGCAGATTGCTGGCCAACCACAAGCGTTACCTGGTAGGTAACCACCCTTACAATCAGATTGTGACACAGACTTAGAATGCCGTGAATATTATATATATATATATATATATATATATATATATATATATAATCTCATGGGTGCTCCCTGCATTGAGTCTGCATGGGTTTCCTCTGGGTGCTCCAGTTTCCTCCTACAGTCTGAAGACATGCAGGTTGGGTGAACTGGAATTGTTACACTGGCCCATGTGTTTGTGTTTGTTTGTGTGTGTGTTCGTTCACCCTATGGCAGACTGGCACCCTTTCCAAGGGACTGTTTCGGTGCTGGGGCCGATATTGGCGGAGATGGGCTCCATCTACCCATGACCCTACCTGGGATATATGGGTTAAAAAAATGGATTGATAAAGATATAAGGCCTGTCAAAGCAAACACATATGATTAATGATTAATTTTCAAGGGTATAAAGTATTTTTCCTTAATCACCATAATATACACCCTTTGCTATTTCAGCCAATGGTTTTAAAATTGGGGACCACCACAGCCTTGGGCAGTCTGTCATGATTTAAAAAAAAAAAAAAAAAAAAAAACAATTCCAGTTTTAAATACTGTTCATTTAAAAAATAGGCAATTTAAACACATACAGTACTGTCTGACATTGAACACTGGTGAGCTGTATGTTAACCAGCAGTTTAAGTATGTGAGCCAGAACTTCTCATGGTAAATGTTCCACATTCAACAAGTCCTAACAGAAATAACTGTTACACACACAATTATAGATAGATAGATAGATAGATAGATAGATAGATAGATAGATAGATAGATAGATAGATAGATAGATAGATAGATAGATGATAGATTGATAGATGATAGATGTGAAAGGCACTATATAGTAGATAGACAGACAGACAGACAGACACTCAATACATCAGGCTCTCTAATACTCCATATGGGATTCATACAAGGGCATTCCCAAAAGTAAGGTCTCCTATTTTTTTTTTAGAAATACAAACAACCATTTTCTATAATGTTTACATCATTTTAAAGGTTAAAGACTTATTTGTTTTTCTACATAATTGCCATTTCGGTCGATGCATTTTTGTAGACGCTGTGGTAGTTAAAGAATGCCCATGTCATACCAGCTCACCGCCATATCCTTCAGGAAGCATTGAACCTCATCTTTCACCTCTTCGTCCGGGCAGAATCGCCTTCCGGACAAATGTTCTTTCAACTTAGGGAACAGGCGGTAGTCACTGGGTGCCAAGTCCGGACTATAGGGTGGGTGGGTGATAAAGTTCCAACGGCCGATCTTTACACGTTTTCCTCAACCTTCATGACTGTCTCGTCGGAAATTGACGGTCTCCTGCACGAACTTCGCACTTGGCGGTACCGTTCGACGGGAGCTCCATTTTCAAGAGCTGCCAAGCCAAGATTGAGCATCCCAGCGAAGCCGCACATGCTTGTTTGGAAGTGGAGGAAGCACCAATCACAACAATGTGGCCAACAGCCATACGAACAGTTTCTCTACGTCCCCACCGCTTTGGAGACCTTACTTTTGGGATTGCCCTCATAAAAGCAGAGTAATGTTTGATACACCATCTGCTGGAATGTTGAACACAATGTATTTTATTATTAAAAATGTTTGAGATGCATCTTTTGTAATGACAGACACACTGCAACTGGACGGACTAACCTTTTGTTAAAGTGTATATATACATATATATCCACACACACACATACACTGTATACAATTTGCATTGCATAGAAAAATTTACATTTTTATAATTCTTGTGCATTATACAAAAAGTCTGAAAATATTTTTCTGTGATATCTAGCATTTATTAAAGGTAAATGTAACACTTGTAATGGTCAGCTGGGACCTTTGCCTAGCCGGCATGTCTGGAGAGTGGAAGGGCCGGGAGAGGAGCAGTATCTCCCCTGGAACACGAGGGGGCAGCCGTCTTGGTGGATGTCGGGGCCACGGGAACAGAGGTTGGAGGCTCAAACCTGTGAGGACCCACAGCCACCGCCAGGGGGTGCCGGGACATTTGCTAAGCCCTGGACTGCATCACTTCCACCACACCAGGAAGTGCTGCCGGAACAGGAACCAGGCACACCCAGAGTG
The DNA here is from genome assembly GCF_900747795.2 of Erpetoichthys calabaricus. Classification (NCBI taxonomy): domain Eukaryota; kingdom Metazoa; phylum Chordata; class Cladistia; order Polypteriformes; family Polypteridae; genus Erpetoichthys; species Erpetoichthys calabaricus. Next base: position 20,410,566 of record NC_041407.2, read on the forward strand.
CTTCCGGGTGCCAGGGCAACAATTCCGCCACACCAGGAACAGCCGCAAGAAGGTCATCAACGAGAACATCCAGGTACAATATAAAAGGAGCTGCATCACTCCACTCAAGGAGCTGGATCGGGAGGCAGAGAACAGAGCTAGTGGAAGAGGAGTGGAGGCGGTGAAAAGAAAAGAAATGAAAAGGACTTGGAGCAATAGTGCTGGTGGGTTGTGTACTGTATGTGCGGTATAAAGAAAAGAAAATAAATTGTATGTGCTTTTAGACATTGTGAGTCTGCGTGTCTGTCTGTGTCGAGGCTGATTCTCCACACACTCTAACACAGAAATGTAACCAATTAAATTAAGTTTTCCCAATAACTAGTTTTCCTATGATTGGCAAGCCAGAAGTTTTCTTTTCTTTCTATTTAAAATGTTCTGTCTTTTTAGTCATTCAGGTGCAAGTTCAGATATATATAGATAAATATTTATCTATCTTTTTATATATATATGTATGTATGTATGTATGTATGTATGTATGTATGTACATACGGATGGATGGAATTAGTTATTTATTTATTTTATTTATTTAAAGAGCTTCTAATAAAAAGCTAAATTTCCCCCTGGGGATAAAAAGTTCTCTCTAAAGTGTGCTTCACATAGGATACATTTTTGAGTGCTTAACAAATACAGCAAAGGAAAAAGCATTTAACCAGAAAACGTTTATTAAAAAAGTTCTTTTATTAAGAAAAGATATACCCTAGGTTCTTGTCTATAAGCCGGACTCATGTATAAGCCGGAGACCAAAAATCATACGAATTTTTAAAATAAAATCGTATCATAGATAAGCCGGACTCATGGATAAGCCGAACGTACTATAACCTATAACTAATAGAAGGGAGGGAGGTCAGTGGTCTCACTCGCACCCATTTAATTTCTTTAAGGGGGGAGAGAGTGTGAGATATTGGCATCTCTCTCACTCCCCGCATGGCGCGGTTGGAGCGGCCGGAGCGCGTTCTTTCTGCTCTGGGCGTCGCCGAGTCAACACGCGCGCGTAGCGGTCATTTAAATTGTGATTTTATATGTAAGCATATTTAAATATATATCGCGGATTTTTTGCTGGTTCGCGGATTTCTGCGGACAATGGGTCTTTTAATTTCTGGTACATGCTTCCTCAGTTGGTTTGCCCAGTTGATTTCATACAAGGGACGCTATTGGCAGATGGCTGAGAAGCTAGATTGCTTACTTTTCTCTCTCTCTTGCGCTGACTATCTGTGATCCTGACGTAGGGGGATTGAGCAGGGGGGCTGTTTGCACACCTAGACGATACGGACGCTCGTCTAAAAATGCTGAAAGATTATCTTCACGTTGCTATCTTTTGTAAAGCTGATTCCTGAAAAGACATGCTGCACAGTGCTTCGCATACTTAAAAGCTCGAAGGGCACATATTGATTTTGACTGAAAAACAAACTCTGTCTCTCTCTCTCTCTCTCTGCTCCTGACGGAGGGGGTGTGAGCTGCCGCCTTCAACAGCTTTGTGCCACGGTGCTTCGCATACTTAAAAGCCAAACAGACATATTGATTTGTTTGCTTCACTCCTTTGAAGAGGAAGATATGTTTGCATTCTTTTAATTGTGAGACGGAACTGTCATCTCTGTCTTGTCATGGAGTACAGTTTAAACTTTTGAAAAAGAGACAAATGTTTGTTTGCAGTGTTTGAATAACGTTCCTGTCTCTCTACAACCTCCTGTGTTTCTGCGCAAATCTGTGACCCAAGCATGACAATATAAAAATAACCATATAAACATATGGTTTCTACTTCGCGGATTTTCTTATTTCGCGGGTGGCTCTGGAACGCAACCCCCGCGATGGAGGAGGGATTACTGTATAAGCCGGATTTATGTATAAGCCGATATTCTATTTTTTCATTTTCACAACTTTTTTCCTTAGATAAGCCGCGGCTTATAGACAAGAACTTAGGGTACTAACAGACATTCAACCAACAAACATTATGGTTAGTTGGCAACAGATGAGAAGAAAACAAAAATTCCAAGTACAGTAATACAATTTCTGGGAAGAGTAAAAAAAAAATTCTAAGGGGAGAACAGACCTTCAGAACAAGCAAAGACCGAGTCCGCAGATCTTACAATATCACAGGTCACATGCTTTAGTCCAGAACTAGAGTATAATTTAATGGCCTCCTGCCAGTGCTTAAGGTGCCAATAATTCTTGATTTATTATACTGCTACAGTTTCAACAGAGTTCAAGGTGGCAGAAGTGCCAAGTGACACAGCAGGATACCAAGTAGAAAAAAAAAAAAAAAAAAAAAAAAAAAAACACATAATGTTGACACATTAAATAAGTACATAAATATTATTGCAATATGAATGGCCTACTCCATAGCTCTAGTAAGGCCATCCTAGACTAAAGTAATGAACCTTCACTCTCAATTTAAACATTGATACAGATAGGGGGGGCTGCTAAACAGGAGATGGAAGGAGAAAATTCTTGAATGTCAGCCATTTAGCCTATAAAGACTGTTAGACATTTAGCCAGCTGTACAGACAAAGTTACACATCAAAATCAAAGCAAACATCCATGGTCAAAAAATTGACTGCAGAACCACAGTTAACTACTTGACCTAGTGCCAAATTCTTGCCCCCCCCCCCCGATTGTTTCCAGGTGTCTTCTTTTAGAGAAAAACTATCCCAACACTGAATGGCTTGCTGTTCCTAATGATTTTAGCCACAGAGGCAACAGCGTGATGTGGTAGTTTCTCATTTTATTCACTACACTTAAATACTGTTTATAAAAAAGAAAACTACGGTAATTTAAATTTATATGATCTTTAAATTCCGTGCCTCTGTCTAAACTACAAAACCAAAGCAGTTTATTGTTATATAAAAACTTCTCCTTGAATTACTTATTGTTATATAAAAATTTCTCTTCGAATTAATCGTTCATCTATGACTGTAACTTTATCTTAAAAAATGTCTTGTCATCCTGCAGTACTTTCTGTCTCTGGCTATTTAACAGCATGCTGTGGGGTCCAACATTAAGTAGAACACTTTCTCTCATACAGTACAAAGCAACCACTTTGCTGTAAGTATACAAATGCAAGTTAAAATTAGGAATATTTTATCAATGCATGGCATATACATGTACAACGTAATGTGGGGTGGGGAAATCACACTTATTGATTATGGAGTCTTGATTATTTTTACAGAAGATTTTGGCACTAAACATACTTTGAGACAAAGACACATTTCTCCTGGATTTACCCATTTGCTCCTCAGTTTAAAATTTCAAACCCAAAAATGCAGATGTGATTAAAGTGCACATTGCAGACTTTCATTTCGCTGTTCTGTTATTTCACCAAGTAATACTTTCCATTTGTTTGCGCCAATGCTATGTTTACTATCATTTTTTGAGACTTTCGAATTTTAGTACTTTCATTATCTCTAAACTGCTCTGCATGTGCATCACGCCAACGTTTTTGAATTCTTTATGACATTCTACTTTGTCATCTACTATTTGTCTTTTATTTCCGGCCCCAGGCGTGGTTAAATCTTTTGGCACAGTCTCGTCTCGCGGGACATGAAAGTATCTCTTTGAAAACGTCACATCTCATCCCAGGATTTTTTAAATTATAATAGAGAGATATTTGACAATGCTGAATATAAAACCATCTACCCATTTCCAAACCTTCGAAAAGTTTTTTTTAATCAGGAATTTCTAACTTTTTGGAAATATTGTTGAAGTTACTCCTTGAGCTGAGTTAGTAACAGGAATAAAAGAAATGGAGATTAAAGTTTTTCCATGCATAAATCTTATAATTTAAAAATCACACATTGAACATTTGTTATAACAACATGCAAGATTATTCACTTAATAAGCAACATGCAAAACCTGGGTAGTACCCTGCAAGCCTAAACTCTGAGGATGTAATTTAACAGTCACACAAACTCAAATTGAAATGGCGAGAACATGCCAACTCCAGACAGACAATCGAGCCTGTGCTCGTTGCACTTTGTGACAGGAACTTGCTCTGTGACACCGCACTGCTCACATCAGAACATCAGTGTGAACAACCAGATTAAAACTACTTGTATACACTGTAAAGACCAGGGGTGAACGTGTTGCCCCAACCCGACACAAACAGGCAACGGCACCAGTTCAGTCCAACACAAAGCCCATTATTTAAGGAAAGGCACCTGACCCGGAGCAGTCTCCAAAAACTGATATCAACAGTCACAAGTACTATAATAACACTGTTCCTTTCCTCCAGAGCCTTGCAGCCTCCATTCCTTCTCCAGAGGAAAGCTTCACAAGCATTTGTCCTCAGACTGGCTCGTCTCTGTGAGGCAACCAGCTTACTTTTTAAGCTGCACCTGGGAGCACTACAGGTTTTTCATTAGGGCTCTGCAGCTCCCACAGCTCCTCCTGGCGGCATCCACGGAACCCAACAGGGCTGTGCCAGCAAATAGTAATTCCCCATACAAGCCCTGTGGGAATCCGAGGCACCATTTCAACCCAGGGAGGGCATCCAAGTAACAGTTTGGGGGAGATCATGCCCTTTGGAAGTCCTCTCCCCCTGTCCTTCCATTTTGGAGACGTGCCGGCCGCCATCTGTCACAACGTGCAACACCAAATCCGTCAATAACATTGATTGTATGCTACACACCTATTTAATCTGTCTCTGCAATGATACTGCTAGCAACAAGCCATATTGTTACAAAATAAGGCAGTTATTCAAGGTTGGCATAAATAAACAGCACAGCTAACTACTGTGCTCTCTGATCCACACACTATGAAATTTAGGGATTTTTTTTGACCTATCATCTTACACTTACTTGATATCTAGATATTACAATGAAATAATAACTACACTTGTTTTAGGACATCAAAATTAATATCATCCATATAATATTGCACTCCACTTTTTATGCCTACTGTATATTGTCATGCTGACTTTCCCATTTTTAACTCTGTTATATAAATTTGTAGAATACATTTAGCTACCAGAAGTGTTACATTATTATAAAGAAGAAAAATGCGACATAAAGAAACAGCATATATTATTTCCTTTGTCTGGCCAGCAAAGATTTATAAAATAGCATTATTACATAGGTTTCTTTTTGAATGAAGTATTCGAAAACTTTTGAATAAAACATTTGGACATCCAAAAATAAAATTAGAAAAAATAAATAAATAAAAGCTAAAAGGTTCTATTCTACCCACATAATTGCTGCTTATTTACAAGCAATCTGTAACAAAAATGTTTATCTAAGGTGTCACTTTAGAAAACGGTTTTCTTACTGTTTCAGGTACGCTGTATGTACATACAGTGGTGTGAAAAACTATTTGCCCCCTTCCTGATTTCTTATTCTTTTGCATGTTTGTCACACAAAATGTTTCTGATCATCAAACACATTTAACCATTAGTCAAATATAACACAAGTAAACACAAAATGCAGTTTGTAAATGGTGGTTTTTATTATTTAGGGAGAAAAAAAATCCAAACCTACATGGCCCTGTGTGAAAAAGTAATTGCCCCCTGAACCTAATAACTGGTTGGGCCACCCTTAGCAGCAATAACTGCAATCAAGCGTTTGCGATAACTTGCAATGAGTCTTTTACAGCGCTCTGGAGGAATTTTGGCCCACTCATCTTTGCAAAATTGTTGTAATTCAGCTTTATTTGAGGGTTTTCTAGCATTAACCGCCTTTTTAAGGTCATGCCATAGCATCTCAATTGGATTCAGGTCAGGACTTTGACTAGGCCACTCCAAAGTCTTCATTTTGTTTTTCTTCAGCCATTCAGAGGTGGATTTGCTGGTGTGTTTTGGGTCATTGTCCTGTTTCAGCACCCAAGATCGCTTCAGCTTGAGTTGACGAACAGATGGCCGGACATTCTCCTTCAGGATTTTTTGGTAGACAGTAGAATTCATGGTTCCATCTATCACAGCAAGCCTTCCAGGTCCTGAAGCAGCAAAACAACCCCAGACCATCACACTACCACCACCATATTTTACTGTTGGTATGATGTTCTTTTTCTGAAATGCTGTGTTCCTTTTACGCCAGATGTAACGGGGACATTTGCCTTCCAAAAAGTTCAACTTTTGACTCATCAGTCCACAAGGTATTTTCCCAAAAGTCTTGGCAATCATTGAGATGTTTCTTAGCAAAATTGAGACGAGCCCTAATGTTCTTTTTGCTTAACAGTGGTTTGCGTCTTGGAAATCTGCCATGCAGGCCGTTTTTGCCCAGTCTCTTTCTTATGGTGGAGTCGTGAACACTGACCTTAATTGAGGCAAGTGAGGCCTGCAGTTCTTTAGACGTTGTCCTGGGGTCTTTTGTGACCTCTCGGATGAGTCGTCTCTGCGCTCTTGGGGTAATTTTAGTCGGCCGGCCCACTCCTGGGAAGGTTCACCACTGTTCCATGTTTTTGCCATTTGTGGATAATGGCTCTCACTGTGGTTCGCTGGAGTCCCAAAGCTTTAGAAATGGCTTTATAACCTTTACCAGACTGATAGATCTCAATTACTTCTGTTCTCATTTGTTCCTGAATTTCTTTGGATCTTGGCATGATGTCTAGCTTTTGAGGTGCTTTTGGTCTACTTCTCTGTGTCAGGCAGCTCCTATTTAAGGGATTTCTTGATTGAAACAGGTGTGGCAGTAATCAGGCCTGGGGGTGGCTACGGAAATTGAACTCAGGTGTGATACACCACAGTTAGGTTATTTTTTAACAAGGGGGGCAATTACTTTTTCACACAGGGCCATGTAGGTTTGGATTTTTTTTCTCCCTAAATAATAAACACCACCATTTACAAACTGCATTTTGTGTTTACTTGTGTTATATTTGACTAATGGTTAAATGTGTTTGATGATCAGAAACATTTTGTGTGACAAACATGCAAAAGAATAAGAAATCAGGAAGGGGGCAAATAGTTTTTCACACCACTGTAAATGCCTGCATACGGTTTCAGCACATTAATCCAAAGAACTGAAGTATGAGATTGTCACTTTAATGTAAAGCATTTTAATTTATAATGCTCATGACATACAAGTAAAAACAGACAAATGGACTGGCATCTCAAATGGGATGGAAGGTGAACGCTTAAGAATAATAATTCTTTACATTTATATAGCGCTTTTCTCACTACTCAAAGCACTGTCCACATATGGAGGACCTGGTATGTGAACCCACAATCTCCTTACTGCAAAGCAACAGTACTACCACTGTGCCACCAAGGTGGATAGTCTCTTGCCTGGGCAGGAGGTCATAACAGAAAGACAACGTGAGAGGAGCCACATCCCGGCCGGGATGATTATTGATTCCTATTGCAGTCAGGATAAAAGTATAATAGATGGACTGGGGGATTATGAACATTTCACCCACCCAGTATGAGAGTGGACAGAGCTCCTTTGGTTTTTACAACAGTCTGGACACCCGAAGGGTTACTTGGGACTTGTAGCTTTGAAGGGTGGCCATGTCAGGTCTTTGGGAGCTGCCATGGGATGCTCTTTGGAGTACACCTCAATGGTTTGGAGGGCTTAAATAAGGCCCAGTAGTAGTGCTTCACTTATGCAAGGCGATGGCTCTGTTAGTACTCCCGGGTCTATTATAAAATTAAGCCATTTCAGTTTAACTTAACTGAAGGAGCAGAATGAGGTATTGCGTTAATTGAAGATTGTGATACGGACTTTGAAAAAGAAAAACACCCAGGACTGTCTTGGTGCGACTGTTTCTAGAGTTTGAGGCTCAGCAGCGCCCACTGGAGGTCACACTGTATACACATAAAAGAAAAAAAAAAAAATTAGCTCTGAAATAACTAAACCCATACGCAAATGTGGCTGAAAAGGGGTCTTATATTGATCTAAGTGCCAAATACTAGAGGTCTGAAAATCAGGACTTTGATTTGCGAGTTTTCAAAGCAAATGAGGCAATTAAAGTCCGAAAGCATCCAAATCTTCAGTGCCTGAACTGCAGCTTCATCAATCACAAAAACTGCGGAAGTATTTCATGTCAAAGGTAACAGTTTTAAAAATAAAGGCAAAGTACACCAAATATGGTCTAACTGCACTAAACAAAGCAAAATTATGGCCTCAAGTCAGAGGTCACAAACAGGGACAGATGGGACACTCCGCTGGATTCTTGCTACAGACTCAACTACCACCATATTGTTAAATCAACTTCTCAGTGACCCAGTTTCAAAAAAATAAAAAACAACACTATACAAGTGCTGGTCATAAAATTAAAATATCATGACAAAGTTGATTTATTTCAGTAATTCCATTCAAAAAGTGAAACTTGTATATTAGATTCATTCATTATACACAGACTGATGTATTTCAAATGTTTATTTCCTTTAATGTTGATGCTTATAACTGACAACTAATGAAAGTCCCAAATTCAGTATCTTGGAAAATTAGAATATTGTGAAAAGGTTCAATATTGAAGACACCTGGTGCCACACTCTAATCAGCTAATTAACTCAAAAGCCTTTAAATGGTCTCTCAGTCTAGTTCTGTAGGCTACACAATCATGGGGAAGACTGCTGATTTGACAGTTGTCCAAAAGACGACCACTGACACCTTGCACAAGGAGGGCAAGACACAAAAGGTCATTGCTAAAGAGGCTGGCTGTTCACAGAGCTCTGTGTCGAAGCACATTAATAGAGAGGCGAAGGGAAGGACAAGATGTGCTTGAAAAAAGTGTACAAGCAATAGGGATAACCGCACCCTGGAGAGGATTGTGAAACAAAACCCATTCAAAAATGTGGGGGAGATTCACAAAGAGTGGACTGCAGCTGGAGTCAGTGCTTCAAGAACCACCACGCACAGATGTATGCAAGACATGGGTTTCAGCTGTCGCATTCCTTGTGTCAAGCCACTCTTAAACAAGAGACAGCGTCAGAAGCGTCTCGCCTTTGGACTGCTGCTGAGTGGTCCAAAGTTGTGTTCTCTGATGAAAGTAAATTTTGCATTTCCTTTGGAAATCAAGGTCCCAGAGTCTGGAGGAAGAGAGGAGAGGCACAGAATCCACGTTGTGGGAGGTCCAATGTGTAAAGTTTCCACCGTCAGTGATGGTTTGGGGTGCCATGTCATCTGCTGGTGTTGGTCCATTGTGTTTTCTGAGGTCCAAGGTCAACGCAGCCGTCTACCAGGAAGTTTTAGAGCACTTCATGCTTCCTGCTGCTGACAAACTTTATGGAGATGCACATTTCATTTTCCAACAGGACCTGGCACCTGCACACAGTGCCAAAGCTACCAGTACCTGGTTTAAGGACCGTGGTATCCCTGTTATCGACTGGCCAGCAAACTCGCCTGACCTTAACCCCATAGAAAATCTATGGAGTATTGTGAAGAGGAAGATGCAATACGCCAGACCCAACAATTCAGAAGAGCTGAAGGCCACTATCAGAGCAACATGGGCTCTCATAACACCTGAGCAGTGCCACAGACTGATCAACTCCATGCCACGCCGCATTGCTGCAGTAATCCAGGCCAAAGGAGCCCCAACTAAATATTGAGTGCTGTACATGCTCATACTTTTCATGTTCATACCTTTCAGTCGGCCAACATTTCTACAAATCCTTTTTTTTGCATTGGTCTTAATTGATATTCTAATTTTCCGAGATACTGAATTTGGGACTTTCATTAGTTGTCAGCTATAATCATCAACATTAAAAGAAATAAACATTTGAAATACATCAGTCTGTGTGTAATGAATAAATCTAATATACAAGTTTCACTTTTGAATGGAATTACTGAAATAAATCAACTTTGTCATGATATTTCTAATTTATGACCAGCATCTGTATATGCACATCATGAACTTCAGAAAGCTACTCTTTTAACATCAGGACTGCAATTCAAAAACAGCTTACAGTACACACAGAGATACATAACTTGGAGAAACAAATAAAAACCTGCACCCCTTAGCAATAAAAAAAAAATAACAATAATATGGTGTGACAAGACATCTTTAGCAGATTACGATATCTGGACAGTTATATGTTTGGAGGAAGCCAAAATATGCCTTCAGCCTACAATGTTGTCAATTGTTAAACACAATGGGCCTGTAATGGTATGAGCTGCCAACTCATAACTCCAATAATTGCTCTGTGTGGTCTTATTATGGCCAAACAATAGGAGACCATTTTACAAAACCAGATGTGCCATGTCCATTCCAGGATGATAATGCGCATAACCTCCCCCCCCCCCACCCCCACCCCCCCATTCACACTGCTAAACTAATTCAAGAGTGGCTTCACAAATACCAGGGAGAACTTGAACACCTTCCCTAGCAGCTCCAATCACTCAACCTACACAGCATTAAACCTTTGTGGAACATTCAGAACTGAAGAGTGCAGTCAGTCAGATTTCACATTTTTCATCACGAGGGACCGGAGGGATTTCTTCCTAAAGAATGTTGCAAAATTTCATTACACAAAATCCAGGACTTGTATGAAATTCAAAGAAAGACTGATCCTGTTCTAGAGGCAGAGGCGCTTCTTAGCGCACCATGAAAGAATAAGCCTGTGGCTAAAACAGCTTCAACAGAGGGCCTCTTGGAAGAGACTTTACATGATGGCACATATAATTTTGCCGCCAACCTCTTTTCTACAACAGCTTCCAATGTGTCCAAGGGTTAGCCCTGTGATAGAGCAGGCTGTCCCAAGAAGTTTCTTTAAGCATTGTGCATCTTGAGCTCAGGTTGGTTCTCCAGGAGACCAGAGTGTTGAACAATTCACAGGCTAATACAGTTTGAAAGAACATTTCCAACAGCTTGCTGCCTACATCAAAAGACCAGATATTCCTTAGGAAATAGTCTGCTCTAACCCTTCTTGTGCTGTCAGACCAGTCCAGTTTGCAGTTTATGTGAACCCCAAGGTAGGCAACTGATCTCAGTGGCTCCTTGGCACACCAGAAGTCCACCACCAACTTTTTTGTCTTGTGGTTGTTGACCTGCAGGTTGTTCTCCCTGCACAATAAGATATAGTCCTCTCCAGGCCTCCTGCACATCTCCATTATTAACCCAGCCTATGATAAGGATTCACCTGAAAATATCTGTATGTGGCGAGAACTGGTATTGTGCTGGACGTTTGTTGTGTAGAGAGTAAAGGGGAAGGGAGACAGGATAGTTCCCTATGGTGATAAAGTGTTACTTCCACTACTTCCTGACATACAATCTCTGTGCCTCACTAATTACTGTCTGTTAGCAGGTAGACCATGTGCCAGAAGACTGTGGGGACATCAAGTTGCAAAGGGGGGGGGGGGGGGGGGGGGGGGCTTTTGGGGGTAAATCAAAGAACATAATCCTGACTGCGGTGCTGGCTTTATCTAGGTGGAAGTAGGAGCAGGGGAACCTTCTGTAAACTCAGGGAAAGGGAGAACAGGTGCTGAAGGACCCCAGAGAGCTCTCTGGCACATGTCTTCAGGACCCCAGGGTTGATTCCATCCAGTCCTAAAGCCTTGTTTGTGCAGAATGTTCCTAGCTCTCTCCTCACTTGATCAGCCCAGCAGACACACACAGTCCGGGAAGTGGAAGGGGCCCTGGAAACCACAGGTGTGAGATCATTGTACACAAATGTGTAAGGTACAGATGGCAGTTGGGGTTCCAGAACTTCGTCAAGTTTCACACAGAGGCTAGCAGTGTTGAAGGAGGGCTGTACTGACATGAATGAGCCAACCTTGTTTAAGAATTGCTTCTGTTCTCGTCCCTTCTGCTGCATGTTTTACAGACTGCTTGTAGTCCATGACAGCTAATATCCCATTCCAGGCTTCCTTCATGTTGTTCTGTTGTTACTTGTGGCTGATGTTTGTCTCTGCATGTTTCTTCAGGTCTGTCTGCACCTACTGGATTTCCTCCTTATCTCCAGACCTGAATGCTGTCTTCTTATTTTTAAGTAGGACTTTTAGGTCTTTTGTTATCCATGGCTTGTTGTTGTTTTATTTTTATTGTGCCAGACAGCCGTAACCACCATCTCAAATGCAATAGTGAGAAAATATAGTGCAATTGTGCAGCGAGTCTATAAATCAAGCAAGAGCAACAATAGCTTTTGCTTTGCTACAACAATTGCAGCAAGGACAAGAATATCAAATGTTAGTCATGTCCTATTGTAGTTTACCGCAACCTATCAAGGTAAGAAAAAACGAATACTTCATTATGGATTAAAAAAAGACCAGATGACCAGGGAAGTCATTCCACTACTGCTTTAGAACCAGTTACAAATGAAATGAATCATAATTGTATTTTGATTTAACATAAATTATTAATTCCTGAGGGGAGTTGTCTTTTCACATGACCTTTGGACATACAGTATTATGATAAAAATAAATGCAAAATTAACTTTTCAAATATGTTAGATGAAATGATTCAATGGATTAAATATGGAGCATATAATGAACAAAGCTGCAATGACTGCTGGGAGGGGACAGCATCAGAACCAAGTCAGAGAATGTACAATGCTGTACACATAGGGCAACCAGAAAATACAGATAACAGTGGTCCCTCTTTTTTAGTCAAAACTAATTTTAGGATTGAAAAGTGAGAAAGCACAGGGACATCAGACTGTTTACTACAGTAATCAGTCTGTAAGATGCAACAAATGCCAATTCAGGGTCTAGTCATTTCATGAAAATTAAAAACATGGGAACAAAAATGTACGCCAATGCCAGGGCTTAAAACAGCTGAGAAAATGACCTAAAATATTCATCAGCTTGTTGATCACACATATGACGGTGTGAATGTTTCAACAAAGCTCCTGCCACAAATTTTCAAGAGTTCAACCTTAGAAAACAGCCATTAACCTTTTGAAATCACAGGGTTATACTTAATTACAAACAGATCTGTCCTTAAGCAGTCACAGAAGGGGCATGAGAGGAATTTCTTGAAAAATAAGACCCTTGTTATTAACCAGTATGTTCTCTGGGCTCCGAACAGAAAATTACACCTCACTCTCTGGTATACTGGACATTCTGAATGCGCTACATAGACTACATGATTTTTTCAGGCCTAAACTTTAATTAACATGAGAACACGCTTAAGGAAGAAAACATGGGCAGCTTTTTAAAAATAAAAAACTCAGTGTGACAGTCCATGTGTGACAGACTTTAATGTAGCTGTACACACAGATCACTGGCTGTCATCAACTAAAGATGTATGACACTTTATAGGGTGTACTGCACCTCAGAATAATGCTGAAGGTCAAAGTGATGATGACTTTTGACACAGAAATTAAATTCTGGTGTTTAGATGAGGTCTGAAAACATAATTTGAGAATACCATGTTAATGTACAGGTGCTGGTCATAAAATTAGAATATCATGACAAAATTGATTTCAGTAATTCCATTCAAAAAGTGAAACTTGTATATTAGATTCATTCATTACACACAGACTGATGTATTTCAAATGTTTATTTCTTTTAATTTTGATGATTATAACTGACAACTAATTAAAGTCCCAAATTCAGTATCTCGGAAAATTAGAATATCAATTAAGACCAATGCAAAAAAAAGGATTTGTAGAAATGTTGGCCGACTGAAAGGTATGAACATGAAAAGTATGAGCATGTACAGCACTCAATATTTAGTTGGGGCTCCTTTGGCCTGGATTACTGCAGCAATGCGGCGTGGCCATGGAGTCGATCAGTCTGTGGCACTGCTCAGGTGTTATGAGAGCCCATGTTGCTCTGATAGTGGCCTTCAGCTCTTCTGAATTGTTGGGTCTGGCGTTATTGCATCTTCCTCTTCACAATACCCCATAGATTTTCTATGGGGTTAAGGTCAGGGCGAGTTTGCTGGCCAATCAAGAACAGGGATACCATGGTCCTTAAACCAGGTACTGGTAGCTTTGGCACTGTGTGCAGGTGCCAGGCCCTGTTGGAAAATGAAATCTGCATCTCCATAAAGTTCGTCAGCAGCAGAAAGCATGAAGTGCTCTAAAACTTCCTGGTAGATGGCTGCATTGACCTTGGACATCAGAAAACACAATGGACCAACACCAGCAGATGACATGGCACCCCAAACCATCACTGACTGTGGAAACTTTACACTGGACCTCATGCAATGTGGATTCTGTGCCTCTCCTCTCTTCCTCCAGACTCTGGGACCTTGATTTCCAAAGGAAACGCAAAATTTACTTTCATAAGAGAACATAACTTTGGACCACTCAGCAGCAGTCCAAAGGCGAGACGCTGTCTCTTGTTCAAGAGTGGCTTGACACAAGGAATGCGACAGCTGAAACCCATGTCTTGCATACGTCTGTGCGTGGTGGTTCTTGAAGCACTGACTCCAGCTGCAGTCCACTCTTTGTGAATCTCCCCCCACATTTTTGTTTCACAATCCTCTCCAGGGTGCAGTTATCCCTATTGCTTATACACTTTTTTCCTACCACATCTTGTCCTTCCCTTCACCTCTCTATTAATGTGCTTGGACACAGAGCTCTGTGAACAGCCAGCCTCTTTAGCAATGACCTTTTGTGTCTTGCCCTCCTTGTGCAAGGTGTCAATGGTCGTCTTTGGGACAACTGTCAAGTCAGCAGTCTTCCCCATGATGGTGTAGCCTACAGAACTAGACTGAGAGACCATTTAAAAGCTTTTGCAGGTGTTTTGAGTTAATTAGCTGATTAGAGTGTGGCACCAGGTGTCTTCAACATTGAACCTTTTCACAATATTCTAATTTTCCGAGATACTGAGACCTGGAAGGGCGTGATTGGGAGGAATGGCCCCCCTGATCTGAACCCGAGCGGTGTTTTGTTATTGGACTTCTGTGCTCGTCACGGATTGTCCATAACGAACACCATGTTTCAAGCATAGGGGTGTTCATATGTGCACTTGGCAACAGGACACCCTAGGCCTCAGTTCGATGATCGACTTTGTGGTCGTGTCGTCGGACTTGCGGCCACATGTCTTGGACACTCGGGTGAAGAGAGGGGCGGAGCTGTCAACTGATCACCACCTGGTGGTGAGTTGGCTTCGATGGTGGGGGAGGATGCCGGTCAGGCGTGGTAGGCCCCAAACGTGTTGTGAGGGTCTGCTGGGAACGTCTGGCAGAGCCCCCTGTCAGAAGTAGCTTCAACTCCCACCCTCCGGCAGAACTTCGACCACATCCCGAGGGAGGTGGGGGACATTGAGTCCGAATGGGCCATGTTCCGTGCCTCTATTGTTGAGGCAGCTGACCGGAGCTGTGGCCGTAAGGTGGTCGGTGCCTGTCGTGGCGGCAATCCCCGAACCCACTGGTGGACACCGGCGGTGAAGGATGCCGTCAAGCTGAAGAAGGAGTCCTACAGGACCCTTTTGTCCTGTGGACCCCGGAGGCAGCTGATAGGTACCGGCAGGCCAAGCGGGAAATGCGGCTTTGGTGGTTGCTGAGGCAAAAACTCGAGCGTGGGAGGAGTTTGGGGAGGCCATGGAGAATGACTTTCGGACGGCTTCGAGGAGATTCTGGTCCACCATCCGGCGTCTCAGGAAGGGGAAGCAGTGCAGTGTCAACACTGTATATGGTGGGGATGGTGCGCTGCTGACCTCGACTCGGGATTGTTGTGGGTCGGTGGGGGGAATACTTCGAAGACCTCCTCAAATCCCATTAACAATGCCTTCCAATGAGGAAGCAGAGCCTGGGGACTCAGAGGTGGGCTCCCCCATCTCTGGGACTGAGGTCACCGAGGTGGTCAAAAAACTCCTTGGTGGTAGGGCCCCGGGGGTGGATGAGATACGCCCGGAAGTTCCTCAAGGCTCTGGATGTTGTAGGGACTGTCTTGGCTGACACGCCTCTGCAACATCGCATGGACATCAGGGACAGTGCCTCTGGATTGGCAGACCGGGGGTGGTGGTCCCCCTCTTTAAGAAGGGGGATCGGAAGGGTGTGTTCCAACTACAGAGGGATCACACTCCTCAGCCTCCCTGGAAAAGTCTATTCAGGGGTCCTGGAGAGGAGGGTCCGTCGGATAGTCGAGCCTCGGATTCAGGAGGAACAGTGTGGTTTTCGTCCTGGTCACGGAAACAGTGGACCAGCTCTATACCCTTAGCAGGGGTCCTGGAGGGTGCATGGGAGTTTGCCCAACCAGTCTACATGTGTTTTGTGGACTTAGAAAAGGCATTCGACCGTGTGCCTCGGGGAATCCTGTGGGGGGTACTCCGAGAGTATGGGGTACCGGCCCCCCTGATAAGGGCTGTTCAGTCCCTGTACGATCGGTGCCAGAGCTTGGTCCGCATTGCCGGCAGTAAGTCGACCCCGTTTCCAGTGAGAGTTGGACTCCGCCAGGGCTGCCCTTTGTCACCGATTCTGTTCATATCTTTTATGGACAGAATTTCTAGGCGCAGCCAGGGTGTTGAGAGGGTCCCAGTTTGGTGGGCTCAGGATTGGGTCACTGCTTTTTGCAGATGATGTTGTCCTGTTTGCTTCATCAGGCCCGTGATCTTCAGCTCTCTCTGGATCGGTTCGCAGCCGAGTGTGAAGCGGCTGGGATGAGAATCAGCACCTCCAAATCCGAGACCATGGTCCTCAGCCGGAAAAGGGTGGAGTGCCCTCTCAGGGTTGGTAGCGAGATCCTGCCCCAAGTGGAGGAGTTCAAGTATCTCGGGGTCTTGTTCACGAGTGAGGGAAGAATGGAGCGGTGAGATCGACAGGCGGATTCGGTGCGGCATCCGCAGTAATGCGGGCATTGCATCGGTCTGTCGTGGTGGAAAAAGGAGCTGAGCCGCAAGGCGAAGCTCTCAATTTACCAGTCGATCTATGTTCCTCTACCCTCACCTGATGGTCATGAGCTATGGGTAGTGACCGAAAGAACGAGATCGCGAATACAAGCGGCTGAAATGAGTTTCCCTCCGCAGGGTGGTCTGGGCTTTCCCTTAAAGATAGGGTGAGAAGCTTCAGTCATCCAGGAGGGGCTCAGAGTAGAGCCGCTGCTCCTCCGCATCGAGAGGAGTCAGATGAGGTGGCTCGGGCATCTGATCAGGATGCCTCCTGGACGCCTCCCTGGTGAGGTGTTCCGGGCACGTCCAACCGGGAGGAGGCCCCGGGGAAGACCCAGGACACGCTGGAGGGACTATGTCTCTCGACTGGCCTGGGAACGCCTTGGGATTCTCCCGGAAGAGCTAGAAGAAGTGGCCGGGGAGAGGGAAGTCTGGGCATCTCTGCTCAAGCTAATGCCCCCGCGACCCGACCTCGGATAAGCGGGAGACAATGGGATGGATGGATGGAATGAAGATGGAAATGCTATGTATAATAGTGATGTGCAATGAACGAACGACCTAGATCTGCTGTATTTATTTGTCTTGGTCTCTGAATGAACGAATGCGCTGGTTCAATGACCATTAAAGAACGACTCTTTTTGAGACATGTGCAGTGCATTCTACGTTTTATATAGCATTCCAACGACAGTCTAGAGCAGGGGTCTGCAACCTTCACTATGAAAAGAGCCATTTTTGCCCCCCCTTCCTCCAAAGAAAAATAGTCTGTGAGCCGCAAAACATAACACAGCTTATAAACTTTTAAAAGTTTTAATCTTTTTTTTAGATTTACATGTTACAACACCACGGAATAACAACAAACAGAAGTGCAGTGTGCATGTGTAGGCCTACTTTGAAATAAATTAAACTGAACTATGCAGGCCTATTTGGGTCCTTCCTATACCTGTGTAAAATTAAAATAAAAACTAGCCCACATTAATATAAATAAAACATTTAGCTGTAGCTTAGCAGCTTTAAAAAAGTAAACATTAAATTCCATTTCAGTGTGCTGAATCAACTGAAGCCACCTGAACATTACAAAAAAACCTACATCAGCTCCGGGTCCGAAATGAATGTGTTTTTTTTTCTGAAAAATAATAGCATATTAAATGCTATTGTTCTCACCTGTTTAATGTGACTTCTGTTCCTGGAAGTTCGCTGCTGATCATCTCTATGTCGGGGCTGTACAATGTGACTTTGACCTTCACACAGGACTGCAGGCTCTCATGTGTGAGGCGGGAGCGATATTTGGACTTTATGAAGTTCATGCTTGAGAAAACTTGCTCACTTAAGTATGTTGAGCCAAAGACGGACAGGACTCTCCAAATGCATATTTTTTCACGTTCATATACGTTTTGGGAATGGCACTCCATGTGTCGAAAACAAATTTGTCGGGTTTGGGGGAGGTTTTCAATATCACTCCATTTGTGCTCTTTAGCAAGAGTAAGCCTTCTGACGGGCGACTTCTTCAAGATCCGCTGTCAGGCATGTGAACTTGGACACCCATTAATCTTATCTGCCATGTCGTCCAGTTCAATTTCTAGATCGGGCTTACTTACTCACTCCTGTGAATGCGGATGTGTTCAGCAGGGATGGGTCGATGTCCAGGGGTGTGACAGGGAAGGAGAGAGTGTGTGTTTTTCCTTTCTGAACTCACTGAATCTTTCTCTAAATGCAGCTTGCATTTTCTGAACAATTTCCCGTTTGTTTTTAAAGTCGGAGAATAGATGCTCTGATATTTTTATGAACGATTCTTTCATGTATTCTCCGTCTATGAACGGCTTACCCCTCCTTACGATCTCTTGAGCTGCCACAAAACTAGCA
Organism: Erpetoichthys calabaricus; assembly: GCF_900747795.2. Lineage (NCBI taxonomy): Eukaryota > Metazoa > Chordata > Cladistia > Polypteriformes > Polypteridae > Erpetoichthys > Erpetoichthys calabaricus. The sequence goes on from NC_041407.2 coordinate 20,429,105, forward strand.
GCTGTAGTTGGACTGTGTAGAAGTGATCCACTTTTTGAAAGTATGTTTGCTCTGTTCAGCTTTTCCGTTGCAGTTCCGAAATTGCTCTCTTTCGCTTATCTTCACTTGGGTATTTTGAATGCTGAGTGCTTGTTTCGAAAATGTCTTTCAACGTTACATTTTTTGTTGTTCGATAATTTATCGCAACATATTAAGCACACCGGTAAGCCAGCGTCGTTGGCAGTGAAGGCAATTGCTTCTGTCCACGCAGAATTAAACTCTCTAAATTAGATGTTAAAATGTATAACAGTAGTAGTCGTAAATAAACATATATATAAATACAACTTAAATTAAGAAATTGCCATTATTCATTTTCATGTTTTTTTTTTTTTTGTCAAGGCCAAAGGGAGCCACTACAAGGAGGCTGAAGAGCCGCATGTGGCTCCAGAGCCGCGGGTTGCCGACCCCTGGTCTAGAGCTACCATCTTAACCATTCCATGACAGTCTAGAGCTACCATCTTAACTTCACTTAAATGGCTAACTGTCTTTGGGAACTAGCCTACTAGTAAACTGTTTCAGCAAAGCATCTCCCATTGATCAGTTCACTCTGACTGAGTAACTATGACCGTCTCAATATACTGAGTGAACCAGTATGCCCCCTACTGATCTGGAGGACTACTGCAAGTTCGTTCATGAACTGCAAACAAGAGACTTGCACGACAATACACTGAACTAATTCATTGAAAGCATCAGTTTGTGTACTGAACCGAGGAAAGAACTGTTTAACTAGTTCACCAAAAGAATCGGTTCACGTACTGAAGTGAGGAACGAACTGCAGACAGTGGACATGCAATAAAGTGTATTCATGGGTATGGTCTAAGCTTCCACTGCTATGCAGATGACACACAACTTTATACAAGTGTTGATGCAACTGCAACATCTTCACCAGTTGCACTGACTGATTGCATTCGGGAAATCAATCATTGGATGACAGCTAATTTTTTTATGACATAATCCTAATAAAACAGTGAGAAGTCATATAAAATGGCACCTATTATTGGCTAACTACAAAAATAGATTACAAAATGCAAGCTTTCAAGGCAACTCAAGATGTAATCAATCGCCTGAAGAAGGGGCCTGAGTTGCCTTGAAAGCTTGCATATTGTAATCTTTTTTAGTTAGCCATTATGAATGTAGTGAGAATTCAAGTAAAGTGACACCCTTTTATTGGCTAACACTGTACAACACACCCTGGTACACCTGATAAAACAGAAATCTTATTGGTTGGTACCAAATCTGTCCCTCTCTACCCTTCATGAGCTAAAAATTGATGCTGAGGGTTCAACCAGGATCCCATCGACATCAGTCCGAAATTTGGGTGTCATCTTTGATCAGCTTCTTACTTTCCAACCACACATTGACTCAACAGTACAGACAGCTTTTTTTTAATCTCCGCAACGTCGCTCATCTGCATTCTTTCCTCAGTGTGAAGGATACTGAGACACTCATTCTTGCTTTCATCACTACCCATCTGGACTATTGCAATGCATTGTTTTGTGGCCTCCCAACTAAATATATCAACAGATTACGGTATGTTCATAATTCTGCTGCTCGTCTACTTACACACACTAAAAAATCTGTTTGCATCACTCCTGTCCTTTATGATTTGCATTGGTTACCAGTCTTTTCAAGAATCAAATATAAAATTATTCTCATCACCTTCAAAGCCCTTCATGGTTTAGCCCCTCATTAGCTGATGCTCCCTTACACTCCTGCTCGTGCATTAAGATCATCGGACGTTAATTTACTCATTGTACCTAAATACAGGTTAGTAACTATGGGCGGCAGAGCTTTCAGTGTGATGGCCCCTAAAATTTGGAACACTCTTCCCTCTCAGGAAAAATCTATTATTCATTTCAAACTCCTGTTTAGAACACATCTTTTCCATGAGTATTATTTGTTTTCTTGTATGTAATTTCTACTGTCTTGTTAATGTGTTTTTGTTGATTTGTAAAGTGTCCTTGAGTGTATGATAGGCACTACATAAATAAAACTTATTATTATTGTTATTATTAAAGTACACTGAACTAGTTCACCGAAAGAGTCAGTTCATATACTGAAGTGAGGAATGAACTGCAGGCAGCTGACTTGCAGTACAGTACAATGAACTTGTTCACCGAAAGAATCATTTCACGTACTGAACTGAGGAACGGACTGTAGATAAGAGACTCGCAGTACAGTAGACTGAACCAGTTCACCAAAAGAATCAGTTTGTGTACTGAACTGCAGACAGGAGACTCGATGATATATGAATGGGAGATTGTATCAGAAAGGATGGGATATAAAAAGAAGGAAATTGTAGGAAATTAATCCAAAACTGAAAACAATAACGTCATATTTCAATGTTCTCACAGTTTAATCGTGGTGTGTACACTATTCTAAGGTTCTATTTGTACAATTGTTTTATTTTTTCTATTTATCGTTGAAATTTTATCCATCCATCCATTTTCCAACCCGCTGAATCCGAACACAGGGTCACGGGGGTCTGCTGGAGCCAATCCTAGCCAACACAGGGCACAAGGCAGGGAACCAATCCCGGGCAGGGTGCCAACCCACCTCAGGACACACACAAACACACCCACACACCAAGCACATACTAGGGCCAATTTAGAATCGCCAATCCACCTAACCAGCATGTCTTTGGACTGTGGGAGGAAACCGGAGCGCCCGGAGGAAACCCACGCAGACACGGGGAGAACATGCAAACTCCACGCAGGGAGGACCCGGGAAGCGAACCCGGGTCCCCAGGTCACCCAACTGCGAGGCAGCAGCACTACCCACCGCGCCGCCCTGAAATCTTATTCATTGTCAAAATTCAATAAAAGTGATTATTGTTATTAGTGTGTGAATTATTTTGTTGCTTACTTTTTGTATTATTTGTAATGTTTGGTGGTTATAGTTGTTACACTGTTATAATATTCTAGATTTTAAACTAGAATAAAAGCTTTTTGTTTTTGAAGTGAACAAATCAGTGATTCAAAGATTTAAATCATTAACTAAATGAAATGAATCGAATCACTAAAAAAGAACTGTTTTGCACATCACTGATATGTAATTAAGGTTAATCAGTCTTCCATTTACGGCCAACCAGTATATATTGCTTTTCTTATTTTAATTAGATTGTAAGGTCTTAAAAAAAATAAACAGCCCAGTGATATATTTCTTTAAGTTTCATTTTCTTATTTTTAGTGGGAAATGGTGGCATTGCACAACTGAGAGGTAATTAACACCAACACCACTGCTACGTAAAAGATACTTTTCAAAAGAAAGTAAAAAGGCAGCTTAGTTTGGGCGCCCATTAGTTCACTGAGGGTATCCAAATGCTGAGACCTTTTTTTGCATTTTATTTTACAGCCAGAGAAATAAACTAATATGACAAGTGGACAAATAATTGTGTAGCCTCTCTCTTACATCAGACAGATAATTTATCTAATCCAATCCTGCCAGCTACGCTAGATTAGATTAGATAGATTAGATATGCCTGTTGTTGATGTTTCATAACCCAAAATACCAACCAGGTGTTTAAAATAACAAAAAACAAACAAAACACTTCAATAATACCTAAACCAGTGATAAAGGCAAACAGAAAAGTGCAACAAAACACAAAAGAATAATAAACACCGCCTGGCTATTTTGTTCTGTGTGTCCCCTGCTCACCTTCTATTAGTTTAGCTGTCCTTCCTCTCTTTGACCAGCTGAGCTCATATCAGCAGATGCTTTCCAACTCTAAACTCTCTGAGCAAAAAAAGTAAGACCCTTTGATATTGTGCTACAACCACTTTCTGGGTACCGTGACAAAATCGCTTCCGGGGTCCCAGCTGACATCACCAATCTCCGGTGTCTTATGGATAGAACTTCTCCTAGTGGCACCAAAAAATTGTTGCACGTTAGACTTGCTACATAAGTGTATCAAAGAGGGACAGAGTGGTTGTCCACCGATTACACAACACTTCACCCCCTAATAGTCTGGGGAACCTCAAATCCTATGACAGGGCTTATATTAAGACGTACTGGGTCTTGAATGACCTCCTGCTGTGATGGTCCTATGATGGTTAATAACATCATGATAGATAGATAGATAGATAGATAGATAGATAGATAGATAGATAGATAGATAGATAGATAGATAGATAGATAATGTAACATATGCACTTATATTAAACAATAGTTAACGAATTAACGTGGCTGTAAACAGATGCAGGTATCCTCCTCCCCCATATAGATAGCTGGGCTACCAGTTGTGCAAAGCTGGTGGCCCAAAACACGTTTTCTTAAATTTATTTTTTGCTTCCTACTAATGCCTTTCTCAACGTCTTCGAGACCATTGTTTCTTAAACGTTCTGATGATCGTCAAAGCATACCGGGTCCCCCCTTGGATCGTCAGGACGAGTTTTTTTTTTCTCCCTTTGAAAATCGCCGCCTCAGGGTTGATTACTTACTTAATCCGCGACGACCCGCTTCGCAAACTCAATTTATATTAAATCCTATATGGACTCGCGACGTGACCCATTGTTTAAGAAATCCTGTAGAAGACTACCATATGCATTCACAACTTGCTCACCCCTATTAAGCGGAGTTGCCGTCCAGATCCTGCTTGTCCATTCAATAAGCAAGGTTAATATTGATGGTTTTAATTAAATATGATTAAAGGCAGGATCCATAAATACTGAGAATCTACCCGGTGTTTTACTGATATTCACTTTTGTTCCATTGCATTACTTTCGATTGGTACGCACCTAAAACTGGATCAGTCGCATTCAGTAAATGAAATGATGCTTCGACTTCAGAAAAATAGGTTAAAAAAAAAAAAAGTAGAATCCATAACGATGACTGCCGCTATTGGCTCCATCTGCCCCAAGACCTTGCCCTGGATAAGGGGGTTACAAATGTGGGCGGATGGAATCCATGACACAATTAAAAAGTACGCCTCGGTCATCACACAATAAAACGAATGGTTAAATCAATACTTAAGCAGAGATAAGAAAGAAGCAGGTATTTACTTGTACAACATAAACGAAATACCGTCATTTTACAAATTACATCTAAAAAGAGACACATTTGTTGGGTACCAGCCGCAATTACATTACACAACTTTGACATACTAAGACCAGGTTTGTACCTCCTGGAATGCCACATTGGTAACGTTTAAACTTTACATCAATTCCCAGAAAAAAGTGTCAACCAGTATTACTTCAGTGTTTCGTTTGTATCAGAATGGAGCTCTGTGTTCCCTATAAAAACTTCCTATCCAAAGGATACAATAACCGAACAAAACATGGGACGACATTTCTAATAAATGAAATGCTAGCCCCGTTTACTTAAAACAGAAAACACCGAAACCTTTCAACAGTTCGTTCTTTGATGATACACTTACCAAGGTTCCCGTGACATATTTTAGTGTTCAGATGCGAAGATAGCAACAGAAATGAATTCCCGTAGTTGTTTACAAGAACTTCCGCTTTGCTCTTTAAAAAAAAAAAAAAAAATGCGACTACGGAACCCGTAGTAGGACAAACTGTCCAGTGAGTCTTCATTCGATACTCACTCGCCATCGTATTTTCAATCCTTCGTTTACGGAGACGCGTTGGGTGCTATGCTGGGAGCAGCTCTCTTTGGGACTCCCCTCCATTGCATTTCAAGTAAGTGAGCTGTACGTATGAGCAGTATGATGGTGCAATTGTTAGACTGTTGTTTCACTGATCCAGCTTCCATTAAATGAATACTTTATGTTGGAGTCACTTTAATGTCCGAACCAGTGGGCGCTATAATGGACTAGCCTACCATCCAAGGCACCCAATGGAGCAGAACAGACTCCAGATCTCAACAACCCTGAGTTGGATCAGACATGCTTAAGAATGATGTGCTAAATTATAGGTATTAACAACAGTAGTCTTTTGTCACTTTTGGTTTGAAAGCATAATAACGACAAAGTAATACAACAACAGCAAATCACACAAGGAATGCCTCAATGGGCTTTAACACAAGACTGTCTTAACATATGGGCTCAATGGGCCCTGGCCGGGAGCCCCAGAAGCATAGGGGCCCATGATGTTTCTGATGCCTATATGTATGTTTCTGTTTTGCTATCAAAACACTACTTAGCCCGGGGGTCTGTGATGCTGTTAAGATGGCACAGGTTTTGACAGAACTCCTGTGCCCCCAGCCTTGACTTCCTAAGAAAACAAGAAAAAAACTCAAACAAATCCTCTTCATAGCGCTAGATGGCCAATCTATCATAGCCACCTCAGAAACACAATTCAGTTATTCAAACTACTTTGTTGTTGCACCTCGCCCCTCACCAAGCGGAGGCACAATGCATGCCTCATAACAGCTCTAAAGTTAAAATGCATGAATAGATTATACCACTCACTAAATGCACAACAATCACATACTGTATAAGAATACAGATTTGTTCAAATACGGTGCATCCAGAAAGTATTCACAGTGCATCACTTTTTCCACATTTTCTTATGTTACAGCCTTATTCCAAAATGGATTAAATTAATTTTTTTCCTCAGAATTCTATACATAACACCCCATAATGACAACGTGAAAAAAGTTTACTTGAGATTTTTACAAATTTATCCATCCATCCATTTTCCAACCCGCTGAATCCGAACACAGGGTCACGGGGGTCTGCTGGAGCCAATCCCAGCCAACACAGGGCACAAGGCAGGAAACAATCCTGGGCAGGGTGCCAACCCACCACAGGACACACACAAACACACCCATACACCAAGCACACACTAGGGCCAATTTAGAATCGCCAATCCACCTAACCTGCATGTCTTTGGAATGTGGGAGGAAACCGGAGCGCCCGGAGGAAACCCACGCAGACACGGGGAGAACATGCAAACTCCACGCAGGGAGGACCCGGGAAGCGAACCCAGGTCCCCAGGTCTCCCAACTGCGAGGCAGCAGCGCTATCCACTGCACCACCGTGCCGCCCATTCTGTCTCAAACATTCCTTCAGTATTTACATCAGTAACTTAAAACCTTAAGGCAGGTGTTTCAATTAGTCTATAACCTGAGAATGAGAAATAAGAATGTGTCAAAAGCTGTTTTAATTAGTTTACAGTTTGGGAAAGGAAACAAAACATCCAGACAGCAATGATCAAGGTGAGATATGACCATTACTCAAACTAGAAGCTTGTGCTGAGATTTTGACCCATGTCGCAGGTGGCTGGGTGCGGCCCGCAATCAGTCGCCTATTTAAGGAGCCGCCGCCCTGCAATCAAGGCTGGAGTCGGGTAGGAGGTGGACATGGCCGGTGCAGAGGGGCGAGGAGAAGCCCGAGTGTGTTGTGTGGAGAAGAAAGAGAAGGCTGAAGGAGCCAGGACTTTGGGAGACTGAGGGAGGGTTTGGTGAGGTGCACTAGTGACTTTGTATATAGTGTGAGTAGTGTAAATAAACGTGTGGTGATGGACTGGAACGTGTCTGCCTGTCTGTGTCCGGGACGCACCCTTTCACACCCAATAGCAGCAGATCCTCAGTATGGTGCAGAAGAGGAATCTTCAGGGAGCTGGCGGTCTCATGGTCTGGAACTCCTGCAGATTTAATTTTTTTTCTCCAGCCATCTGGAGTTTTTTTTTTTTTTGTGTCCTCACTGGCCATTGGACCTTACTCCTATTCTATGTTAATTAGTGTTGTCTTATTTTAACTCTTACTTTTTTTTCTCTTTTTCTTCATCATGTAAAGCACTTTGAGCTACATTATTTGTATGAAAATGTGCTATATAAATAAATGTTGTTGTTGTTGTTGATGTGGGTTTGAGTGTGTCCACCCTGTGGTGGTCTGGTGCCCTGTCCAGGGATTGATCCTGCCTTGTAGCCTCTGCAGCCCCTCAGAAACCCTCCTCAGGGGTCTTTGAAAGGAGGGGGCCTTGTACCCTATGCAGCCCCCAGGAACCCTGCTCAGGGGTCTTTGAAGGGGGCTTAGACAGTGCTTAAGGGGGCTTTGAAAATGTTATGGTATATATGTTTTTCTTTAAATAATCTACCCACATTTTGAATCTGTTTATTCTATTCAATGACACAAGGAGATAGTACCTATGCAGCCAGAACAGGAACCAACCGTGAATGAGATGTTAGTCCATCCTAGGAATTAGCAAATCAGTTGGACCAGTTTCCTTTGTGACGGACGACTTGGTGGACATGGAGTTTGCAGTCAGAAAATGGCAGTCTGTAGAAGAGCAATTTGGTCAAGCAAGGCTCTAAACCATAGAAGATGCCTGGCAGAGATGAACTGACACCATCAGGAGACGGTGATACCGAGTGTCTCAGCTGCACTGTAGACAGTGACATGTGACCTGCGTAGAAGTAAACAATAATCCCCTAAAACGCTAAACGGTCAAACATCATTGACAACTGCTGCGGCACCTCAGCCAGCTCAAGCCAGATCCAGGGACGTCAGGTTTCTCCAGTATATTCAAGAGAATCTGGTTGTGTTACTACTTCTATTACATTTTGTATTATTGCTACAAACATTACAGTACGTTAAATAATCAAGCTTTTTATTTCAAAACTAACAATAATGTCTTAGAATGCACATTGGTTTAGTTTCTTATTATCACTAAAATTAAAAATTCGGACATGCACCCTAGGGATCGAGCTACCCAAACTATTCTAACTATACTCATAGCTAACGACTAATGACACAGCCACACAGAAAAGAGGATTCTGCACTGCACCCCAGAGTCAAACGGAAGACACTACGGAGTCCGCAAAGGTCCACAAAGATCGTACGAAAGGCTCAGGCGCCTACAACGCGCTTCTGAACTAAACGTCCACACTACACAGCATGGTCCGGGTAATAAGAATAAACAAACTCTCCGTATTAGACGTACGGCATCCTCACACGTCCAAACCATATAGCATATGTGGATCACATTACAGTGATGCATTATTAACAGTACAACCACAGAAAACGCTCCGTATTAACAGTAAGTGCAATTATCCATATTACTAACGGTAGACAACGGATAACTAATGGAGTCACGGTCACGGCTCAAAAACGATCCAGCTCAACTAACGGAGCTACAAAAACGAGCCCGCATGGATACGTAGGCGCCTACAACGCGCATCTGAGACTGCGGAAGCAAAGCAGGCACGGGTTCAAAACGAAAGACCACAACTGACGGAGATACAAAAACGAGCCCGCCTAGATAAAATCAATGAACGCAGGCGCCTACAATGCGCGTCTGCAAAGCAGGCATTATGGAGTGCATTAGATCCTACAATAGTTCATTTGCTTTTGCATCTACTGGAGTAAATATCTGGCCACCAGCTGGCAATGGCCCATACTGCTTTAGCGTATGTGTATATTACATCGAATTGGAACAGTGCACCCTGAACCTCATCACGAACGCAAATATGCACAAATCTACGTGTTAGATCCAGATGATGCAATCTATCAACGAATGAACCTTCCTGAAAACAAGCAATGCACAGAGCTGATAATGAGAAACGTCGCTGAAGTCATAAACAATCACCCATTAGCTAAGTCTATAAAGATGCTACATGAGGTTGAAAGGGAGGCCAATACAAAAGCAGATGCAGAAGGTGTAGCGCCAACTACAATTGCTTTAGTGTTAATATAGGACAAAGAACACGATCCAAGACAATACAATCTTCCCATTGTTAATGAAGTTGCAATTGTCGTTCAAAGTAAAGATGGTGAGCCTCCATTTGACCGCGATATTGTCCTGCATTTACGTCCTGATGGAACCAACAACTTTATGTAGCCTTCTCAAGAGTTCGGCGTTCATCTGATGTTACAGTTAAAGTTATAGATACTCCATACCAAGGAGAACTCATTCAAGGACAACACACCATCTTTACTACAAATGTTGTGTATAAAGAAATATTCCAATATATCTTTCTAATGTGCCATGCTATGGGTTCTTTACTTCCTTTGTTCGTCATCTACACCTTTACACTCCAATATATCTCATACATACATCAATGTATTTCAGGTTACCCAACACCAGGGGTTGGCGAGCGAAGCGAGCAGGGGGCGGAGCCCCCTAGTATCCTTAGAAAGGAAAAATAAAAATCTAAGATATGAGAATGACCTGACATAGCAGAGTTAAAGCACAAACAAGCCATGAAATTGAATTATTGGCAAGGACTGTTTTCTAATTAAGTCGGAGCAAAAACCTGCAGCCACTGCGGCCCTCCAGGAATGACTTTGCCCACCCCTGCTATAGACAACCGGTTATGGTGGGGAAGGACGTGCAGCAAACATAATTTAATAATAATCAAACCAACCTAAAACTCTTAACACTTTAACTGGCATTTCTTTTACTGATAATAGCACAGAACTTGGACAGTCAGTCATTTTCTAACCCACTTAGTCCTGAACAGGGTCATGGGTGGTCTGCTGGAGCCTATCCCAGCTAGTATTGGGTACAAAGCAGTAACAAACTCAGCAGGGCATCAGTCCCTCTCACAAACACACACACGGGCCAGTTTAGGAAATGCCAATCCATCTAACCAGCATGTCTTTGGATTTTAGGAGGAAACCAACACAGACACAGGGAGAACATGCAAACTCCATGCAGGGAGAACCTAGGATGTGAACCCTGGTCTCCTTACCATGAGGCTGCAGCACTCACTATTACATCTCCACAGTTCTAGCATCATTTGTTAATCAGAAATTACTTAAAATATTGTCACTTCAGAAGAGGTCATCCTCCTGAAGCCAAGCACGTTTGGGCCCAGGCAGTATTTGGATGGGATGCCAAGTAGAAAAAGCTTGGGTTTTAGTTAGAAGACATGTTGGTGAAGCCATCCTATGGTCTGTGTGTGCATCTCAATGCTTTATTGTAGTGACGGGGTCACTGGGCTGTAAACATCAGCACTATCCTTTGGATGAGGTCTTGACTCTCTGGGCTCAACAAAGATCCCTGGGCAACCTTCAGCTGTGATGTCCAGGCTAAAGCAGAGTGCCATTATGAACAATGCTACAAATCGTCTCTCTTACACACTGGAGCCGAGTTCTTTCAGCTATCTATTATATAGTGCCTTTAATCTATCTACAGTATTCATCTAATATATGGTACCTTTAATCTATCTATTATATAGTGCCTTCACATCTATCCAACTATCTATTATATAGTGCCTTTCACATCTATCTATCCATCTAATATATAGTGCCTTTAATCTGTCTATTATATAGTACCTTTCACATCTATTCATCTAATATATAGTGCCTTTAATCTGTCTATTATATAGTGCCTTTCACATTTATCCATCTATTATATAGTGCCTTTCACATCTATCTATCCATCTAAAATATAGTGCCTTTAATCTATCTATTATATAGTGCCTTTCACATTTATCCATCTATCTATTATATAGTGCCTTTCACATCTATCTAGCCATCTAAAATATAGTGCCTTTAATCTATCTATTACAGTGCATCCAGAAAGTATTCACAGCGCATCACTTTTTCCACATTTTGTTATGTTACAGCCTTATTCCAAAATGGATTAAATTCATTTTTTTCCTCAGAATTCTACACACAACACCCCATAATGACAACGTGAAAAAAGTTTACTTGAGATTTTTGCAAATTTATTAAAAATAAAAAAATTGAGAAAGCACATGTACATAAGTATTCACAGCCTTTGCCATGAAGCTCAAAATTGAGCTCAGGTGCATCCTGTTTCCCCTGATCATCCTTGAGATGTTTCTGCAGCTTCATTGGAGTCCACCTGTGGTAAATTCAGTTGACTGGACCTGATTTGGAAAGGCACACACCTGTCTATATAAGGTCCCACAGTTAACAGTTCATGTCAGAGCACAAACCAAGCATGAAGTCAAAGGAATTGTCTGTAGACCTCCAAGACAGGATTGTCTCGAAGCAAAAATCTGGGGAAGGTTACAGAAAAATTTCTGCTGCTTTGAAGGTCCCAATGAGCACAGTGGCCTCCATCATCCGTAAATGGAAGAAGTGCAAAACCACCAGGACTCTTCCTAGAGCTGGCCGGCCATCTAAACTGAGCGATCGGGGGAGAAGGGCCTTAGTCAGGGAGGTGACCAAGAACCCGATGGTCATTCTGTCAGAGCTCCAGAGATCCTCTGTGGAGAGAGGAGAACCTTCCAGAAGGACAACCATCTCTGCAGCAATCCACCAATCAGGCCTGTATGGTAGAGTGGCCAGACGGAAGCCACTCCTTAGTAAAAGGCACATGGCAGCCCACCAGGAGTTTGTCAAAAGGCACCTGAAGGACTCTCAGACCATGAGAAAGAAAATTCTCTGGTCTGATGAGACAAAGATTGAACTCTTTGGTATGAATGCCAGGCGTCACGTTTGGGGAAAACCAGGCACCGCTCATCACCAGGCCAATAACATCCCTACAGTGAAGCATGGTGGTGGCAGCATCATGCTGTAGGGATGTTTTTCAGCGGCAGGAACTGGGAGACTAGTCAGGATAAAGGGAAAGATGACTGCAGCAATGTACAGAGACATCCTGGATGAAAACCTGCTCCAGAGCGCTCTTGACCTCAGACTGGGGCGACGGTTCATCTTTCAGCAGGACAACAACCCTAAGCACACAGCCAAGATATCAAAGGAGTGGCTTCAGGACAACTCTGTGAATGTCCTTGAGTGGCCCAGCCAGAGCCCAGACTTGAATCCGATTGAACATCTCTGGAGAGATCTTAAAATGGCTGTGCACTGACGCTTCCCATCCAACCTGATGGAGCTTGAGTGGTGCTGCAAAGAGGAATGGGCGAAACTGACCAAGGATAGGTGTGCCAAGCTTGTGGCATCATATTGAAAAAGACTTGAGGCTGTAATTGCTGCCAAAGGTGTATCGACAAAGTATTGAGCAAAGGCTGTGAATACTTACTGTATGTACATGGGATTTCTCAGTTTTTTTATTTTTAATAAATTTGCAAAAACCTCAAGTAAACTTTTTTCACGTTGTCATTATGGGGTGTTGTGTGTAGAATTCTGAGGAAAAAATGAATTTAATCCATTTTGGAATAAGGCTGTAACATAACAAAATGTGGAAAAAGTGATGCGCTGTGAATACTTTCCTGATGCACTGTATATAGTGCCTTTCACATTTATCCATCCATCTATTATATAGTGCCTTTAATCTGTTTATCTATCAATCTATCTGCTATCATCACTGCCTGGTCATTCTGGTCCCCGAATCATCCCCCATCTCTTATTGCCTATCTATCTCTCACCCTTTCACCACCTACTAGCTAATGTGTGGTGAGCGTCCTTGCGCAGGAATGGCTGCTGTCACATCATCCAGGTGGCTGTTGCACAATTGTGGTGACTGAAGTGTCTACCCACTGTCAGTGTAAAGCACTCCAAGTGCCTATAAATACGAAATATAAAAGTAATCATCTATTATGTCCCCACTGTCTTGTGCTAACCCCAATTCCCGACTGGAGTATCATCATTTTGGAGTTTCCTTGGTGGCCACCTTTTGTGTTAATTTTTATTGTAATCATTCCATACAAATAGATCAATTTATAACCAAACAAATTAAAGACAAATCAGACCCCACCCCAAAGAAGGAGAGCTTAGCTAAAGGAGAATTGCTTAGGGCTTTTTAATAAGACAACAATAAGCAAAGGAAAGGGAGAAATAAATATATATGTAAATAAGAGATGGAGAAGGGAATTAAATGCGATAATAGTTATTTCTCTTATTCTAAAATAATATTGATCAGATCCTGCCAGGTTTTGAAAAAATTTTGTACAGATCCTCTAACTGAGAATTAGATTTTTTCCAATTTCAAATAATATAAAACATCGGTTTCCCACTGACTTATCAGAGGAGAATTACGATTCTTCCAATTTAACAGAATAAGTCTTCGTGTCAAAAGTGTAGTGAATGCAGTCACCGTTTGCTTATCCTTTTCCACTTCAAGTCCGTCTGGAAGAACACCGAACACAGCTGTTAATGGGTTAGGAGGAATTGTGACCCCAAGGCTGTCTGAAAGGCACTTAAAAATTTTTGTCCAAAATGATGTTAATTTGGTGCAGGCCCAGAACATGTGACCCAGTGAGGCAGGAGCTTGGTTGCAGCGTTCGCAGGTTGGATCTTGCCCTGGAAACATTTTGGACAGTTTTAAGCGAGACAGATGAGCTCGATATATACATTGATATTTATAATTATAAGGATTACAAGAATAGATTAGATATAACCTGCTCTCCTTCTCTCCCCCTTTATCCCCCCACCCCCCCATTTTGCCTCCCCACATGAGGCTAGATCCCACTTCGCGATGTTCCAGTCCTCTGACTTACGAAGAGACAGAGCACGTCCAAAACAAAACAAACTCCACCCTGCAGCGGCGTTACAGAATTAAAACAGAGATATCTTTTACAGTTAAATCCTTAATACTATCTGCCGAAAATGTTCTCATTAACAATATTTAAGCTTGAAATAATCTTCAGCGCTTTTAAGTTAAGATTTTAAGATTAAAAAAAAAACAACCCTGGGAATGATTTTAAAAACTAGTCTAGGATAAACCTGGTAATTCCTACTGTAATAGTATAATGGTAATTATATAAATAGTAGAACAAGCAATAAACCAAGGGTATGAAGTTAAACAGTCTACTTTAAGGTAGAGTAAAATAAAAAAAATAATAAAAAAAAAAAATTAAATAAATAAATAAAAATAAATAAATAAATAATAATAAAAAGAAAAAATAATAAATAAAACGAATCCTACTTTAATCACTTCCACATTTTCACACTCATGTCTATAACTCTATAACTCTAATTAAAACATAAACATATAACATATAAAGTCCAGATAAAAAGAAAAAAAAAAAAAAAAAAGAAAATAAGGGATGTATAATTATAATACCAGTCTCTTTAAACATGGATCCAGCGATCAGATCATAGGTCCTTCCCGTGCCTTGATAGAATACGGCTCTTTAATTTTAATTAACTTTCAAAAAAGTGTCGGAAACAGCTTCTTTAATTCTTTTTCAGCTTCATCTTTGCTGAAGAAAATATAATGTCGATCTTGAACTTCCACTTTCAGTTTGGCGGGATACAAGAGGCTGTATTTGATATCGGCTTCCCGTAGAATCTTTTTAATGTCGATGTAGGATCTGCGTTTTGCAGCTGTTGATGGTGAGAAGTCGGGAAAAATACGAATAAGATTATTTTCGAATATAATCTCTTGCTTGTGTCTGAGAAGTGCCATCACATCAAGTTTACATCTTAGTCACTCGAAGCGGACAATAAAAGACAATAAAAGACCTAGGTTTAAAGGCGCTTGGTATCTTTGTGCGATAAGCCGTGGCTATCTCATTGTCGAGTTTAAAGTCATCTCCAATTATTTTAGACAGTAATTCTACTGCAAATTTCACTGGGCTTGAGCTTTCTCGTTTCTCAGGTATACCCTCAATTCTTATATTATTTCTTCTGCACCCATCCTCCAGGGCTGCAAGTCTGTCTCCAAGTTTTTTGCATTCCGAGTTCGCAGCTGTGGCTTTTTCATCGGCGTTAGATGCCAGTTGGTCCGCTGTTTCCACTCGAGCCGTGAGTCCCCTCAGAAATCGGCGATCCCTCGCGACCTGTATCACTTGCGCCTTCGCTCCCATTTTCACTCTCGACTGGAGACGATTCAATGGAGCGGGGTCCCAGGAATTCTGCGCATTCGTCTGCCTGTTCCAGGTCAGTCTCCGTGATGCCATACCTTACACTTGCACTCAGGCCAGAAGTCTGTCCGGACTTTGATGCAGCTTTAAGTTTCTTTTCCGGTTCCTTCTGACTTTTCTTCTTGTTACTCATGCTTGTATATTGTAGTGGAAGTTCCTTGGTCGGGTTAAATACAGGATACCTCTAAATAATATGAAATATGTGGGAAAATAAAGCCGCTGCTAGCGGAGCTCTGCTTCAGACGTCCATCTCCTATAAACAGACGAAACCAACACTCGATATATAATTTTTAGTTGAATAATTCTATGCTTTGCGCATATGGAGCTCGAGTGAATTCTCTGCTTTGCAACCTTCCACTCCTTTTCTGATATGTTGATTAAGAGATCTTCTTCCCAATGTCCTCTTGGATCTTTGAAAGGTAGGGACTCTAATAAGATTTTATATATTGTTTAAATAGTGTTTGTTTCCTCGGAATTGAGCAGTATTTTTTCCAGCATTGTGGAGGGTGCGAGGTGGGGAAAATCGGGCAATTTCTGTTTAACAAAATTTCTAATTTGAAGATAGTGAAAGAAATGTGTAGCTGGGAGGTTGAATTTGGAACGTAATTGTTCAAAAGATGCAAATATGTTGTCTATATAAAGATCTCTGAGCATTTTAATCCCAAAACTTTTCCAGGTATTAAAAACTGGATATGTTTGCGAGGGTTGAAAGAGGTGGTTTTCTTGCAGAGGTGCCACCGATAAAAGATTTTCCATCTTAAAATGCTTTCTAATTTGGTTCCATATTCTAAGTGAGTAAAGCACAATTGGGTTATTAGTATAGTTGCGATAACTTTCATTTATTGGAGAGCAGAACAGGAAATATAAAGAAGTACTACAGGATTTTACTTCTATTGCGGACTAAGCCTGTGTATGTTCATTTATTTGTGTCCAGGTTTTAATGGCTTGTATGTTTGCTGCCCAGTAATAAAACTGAAAATTAGGTAAAGCCATGCCACCTTCTGCCTGAGGTCTTTGTAAGGTCGCTCTTCGGATACGTGAGTGTTTTGAGTTCCAAATGAATGAGGTTATTGTTGAATCTAATGCTTAAAAAATGATTTATTGATATATATTGGAATGTTTTGAAATGAAAAAAGAAGTTTAGGAAGGATATTCATCTTAACAACGTTAATTCTTCCGGCTAGAGTGAGATGAAGGGTTGACCATCTATCCAGGTCTTGCTTAATTTTTTCCATACAGACGGCAAAATTTTGTTGATAAAGAGCTTTATGTTTACTTGTGATATTTACCCCTAGGTATTTAAACTGATCTGCTATGGTAAAAGGTAGGGTGTCCAATCTGATATTATATGCTTGTGAATTCACTGGAAAGAGTATACTTTTATTCAGATTAATTTTAAGACCAGATATCTTTTGAAATTCTGTTAGTGCTGTTAGAACTGCAGGGACAGTGTTTTCTGGGTCTGATATATATAAAACCATATCTTCTGCATATAGAGAAATTTTCTGTTCCAGTCCTTCTCTGACAATCCCCTTTATCTGATAAGAATTTCGGCAGTGAACCGCCAGTGGTTCAACGGCGATTGCAAACAGCAGTGGTGACAAGGCACATCCTTGTCTGGTGCCACGTTCTAGCTTAAAGTAGTCTGAGCAAATGTTATTAATACAAACTGAAGCTTCTGGACTGGTATACAGTAGTTTGATCCATGCACAAATATTCGGGCCAAACCCAAATTTCTCCAATGCAGTGAAAAGGTAGTTCCATTCAATCATATCAAATGCTTTTTCTGCGTCTAATGATAGTAATATCTCTGGGGTGTTTGATTTTGCTGGTGAATATATAACATTAAACAAGCGTCGGAGATTGGAAGATAGATGTCGGCCTTTAATAAATCCAGTTTGATCTTGTGATATTACCGAGGGCAGCACTTTCTCCATCCTTCTAGCTAGAATTTTTGAGAGTATCTTAACATCATTATTCAGGAGTGAAATTGGTCTGTATGATGCACATTGTAACAAGTCCTTATTTTGTTTAGGAAAGACGGTGATTAATGCTTGTCGAAATGTTTGAGGTAGTATTTGGTTGTCTCTAGCTTCTGTAAATGTTGCCAATAAGAGGGGAGCTAGCTGAGTGGAGAATTTCTTATAAAATTCTACGGGGTAACCATCAGGGCCTGCTGATTTCCCACTTTGAAGTGAGTTTATAGCATCTAGTAATTCTGTTAGCGTCAGAGTTTTATCCAGTTCCTCAGCACTTAAAGCATCTATTTGTGGTGTCTGTAATGTATCCAGAAATGCATTAGATTGTGTGTTGTCTTCTTTGAGCTCAGTAGAATATAAGGATTTATAATAATCTCTAAATGTGTGCATTATATTTTTATGGTCTATAATTTAGTTCTCCATTCGTGTTGGTGATTACTGGTATTGCATTGCGAACTTCTTGTTTGTGAATTTGTTGAGCTAAAAGCTTATTAGCTTTTTCTCCATGTTCATAGTAATGATGTCTAGACTTATAAATAAGTTGTTCAGTTTCTTTAGTTGTTAACATGTTAAGTTCTGTATGCAGGGCACAAGTTCTTTACTGGCACTTTATGGGTCTTTATTGGGTTGTGTGTTTCTTCGTGGATCCATTGCTTGACAAAGAGTCATTTCATTCTGGAACGGGCTCTCTGCATACTGTATGAAGTTGGTTCTTTGTGCTTTGAAAATCTTCCTGATATGTAGAAAACAAACTGAAACCTTTAATGTATGGAAGGCTACCTAGCAGGACACTAACAGATTAAGAAAACCCGAACTTGGCCTTTGTAATTGTATGCAGGGATAGTCCTTTTAAAAATCATAAGCCAATGGTATTTCACAGATCTGTTACCATCTGTTCATGGTTATTTGCTGTAAGGAGCCTGTTATGGATCTAAAGAAATTAGGATTCTTTCTGGAACCTTCTTAAGAATGGGTCTTTCGGGAACCACTTTACTGGGTTGTGCAGTTCCTTGTAGAACCCTTGCTTGACCAAGCACCACTTCATTCTGGGATGGGTCCTCTGTAAATGAAGTTGGCTCTTTATGCTTTAAAAAAAATTCCAAATATGTAGAAGAAACCTGAAATCCTTAATGATATTCTTAAAAATAAATGTGCCAGAGTGGTTCTTCAGAACTATTGTTGGTTTCCAAAAGACCCATCTACATGAAGGTTCCAGAAAGAACTGTTGTTTATTTACATCCAAAACAGGCTCTGTACAGTCAGTAATTATGAGCTGATGAGAACAGGTTTGTGAAACACCAAAGACTCAGGATTGTAAAAGGACTCTCACTGTATATAATAACACAGGCCAAGCTCAGGTTTTCTTTGTCTGTTTGTATCCTGCTAGGTAGCCTCCCATACATCATAGATTCTAGGGGTTTTTCCTACATTTTAGGAAGTTTTTCAAAGCACAAACAACCAACTTCATATACAAAGAACTCTCCCCTGAATGACATGGTGCTCTAACACATAAGGGTTCTACAAGGAACTGCACAACCCAAAAAAGAACCATAAAGTGCCATTAAAGAAGCAGCATTTTTAAGAGTGTAGGCTACCTAGCAGCACACTAACAGATTAAGAAAACTTGGACTTAGCTTGTGTGATTGTATGCAGTGAGAGTCCTTTTAAAAATCAGGAACCCATTGGTGTTTCACAAATGTGTTGCCATCTATTCATAGCTACTGCATGTATACTCTTAAAAATAAAAAGGTGCCAGAGTGGCTCTTCAGAGCAAGGCCAGAGGGTAACCATTTTTGGTTTCCAAAAGACCCATCCACATGCAGGGCTGAAATTCGGAAATGGGTGTATAAAAGCAAGTGAAACGCAGTTGACCAGACACAACATGAAATATCTTGGGTTCATACTGTCTGCACGGAAATAAAAGTCAAAGTAAATTTAAGAATTCTGCCTTTTTTTTCTTTTTATTTGCATTTTCCATGCCATCCCAACTTTTTCTGATTTGGGGTTGTAGATAGATCAATATAGGGTGGTCCAGATCTAATTATGCAATTTTCATTACGCTATAACTTACTAAGTTTATTACATAGAGAATTCGCAGCACCTGCCCTGCATTCCAAAATGGCGTCTAGACAACAACAACTACATTTATTTATATAGCACATTTTCATACAAGGGCAGCACGGTGGTGCAGTGGTAGTGCTGCTGCCTCGCAGTTAGGAGACCCGGGTTCGCTTCCCGGGTCCACCCTGCGTGGAGTTTGCATGTTCTCCCCGTGTCTGCGTGGGTTTCCTCCGGGCGCTCCGGTTTCCTCCCACAGTCCAAAGACATGCAGGTTAGGTGGATTGGTGATTCTAAATTGGCCCTAGTGTGTGGTTGGTGTGTGGGTGTGTTTGTGTGTGTCCTGCGGTGGGTTGGCACCCTGCCCGGGATTGGGTCCCTGCCTTGTGCCCTGTGTTGGCTGGGATTGGCTCCAGCAGACCCCCGTGACCCTGTGTTCGGATTCAGCGGGTTGAAAAATGGATGGATGGATGGATTTTCATACAAAAAGTAGCTCAAAGTGCTTTACATAATGAAGAAAAGAAAAATAAAAGACAAAATAAGAAATTAAAAAAGGCACTGACTGACGGTTGTCAGTCAAACAGTTGCATAATTAGATCTGGACCACCCGATAGATAGATAGATAGATAGATAGATAGATAGATAGATAGATAGATAGATAGATAGATAGATAGATAGATAGATAGATAGATAGATAGATAGATAGATAGTATACTAACCCTCACTTATTCTGTTTCTCTTCTCGGTACTCGAATGTGGCACTTGATGCCACAGCCCACCTTCCAAGTTGTTTTGCCTGCCTAAGGTAAAGTCATCCCTGATGGAGGATCGCAGGAATTGTGGGAAGGAGGGGTCCTTTCATTGGATTGGCTGGCCCAACACTGTTTCGGCCATAGAGTGGCCAAATGGGGGAGGCAGCTTGATGGATGAGGTCTCCAGGACTCTAAATATATCCAAATCTTCTTATGTGATATCATCTACTGTTAAATTCTGCTCTGTACTTCTAAAATTTTTATTTTTATACTGTATTGAGGATTTGTTCTGTTCTGTGTATTGTATTGTATTGACCCCCTTCTTTTGACACCCACTGCACGCCCAGCCTACCTGGAAAGGGGTCTCTCTTTGAACTGCCTTTCCCAAGGTTTCCTCCATTTTTCCCTACTAGGTTTTTTTGGGAGTTTTTCCTTGTCTTCCTAGAGAGTCAAGGCTGGGGGGCTGTCAAGAGGCAGGGCCTGTTAAAGCCCACTGCGGCACTTCCTGTGTGATTTTGGGCTATACAAAAATAAAAATTGTGTTGTATTGTATAGATAGATGTGAAAGACACCATACAGATAGAATAGGCACTATATAATAGATTGATAGATACATACATACATGTGAAAAGCACGATAGATAGATAGATAGATAGATAGATAGATAGATAGATAGATAGATAGATAGATAGATAGATAGATAGATAGATAGATAGATAGATAGATAGATAGATAGATAGATAGATAGATAGATAGATAATTAATCCCAATGGGAAATTCACAAATAAATAAAAATAGAAAAATAAAAGTAGAAAAGTACACATACACATACAGTCATAAACGGAGCTGCTGAAAAGGCTGCCACTCTCGGCGGCGCCGGATGTAATTGATATATATATAATATATAACAAATATATAGTGCCTTTCACATTTATCTAATAAACAAACATGAATGGCACTATATCACAGACAGACAGACTGGCTAGATTTTTATTTTAGTATAGTAGGCAGGATAAGATCGATAGATCGATCTTTTTGTCCCCAGGGGGAAATTTGGCTTTTTACAAAAGCTCCGTATTTCTCATTTATTTAAAGAGGAGGAGGAGGTTAGTAGAACACACTGATACAGCGCATTGCTGCACCCACCACATGACAAACCACCTCAGGATCCCAGATTAGGACCCGAGTGCAGTGCAGCCATGTAGCGGGTGAAGCCTCAGCACCACACTAGTTCAGATGGAATGGAACAGTGTGAGGTTTTTTTATGGTGGCTGGAGTGCCAATTCTGTCACCAACCCCCAGGTTTTTCCCTGCAGGCTGGAGGGCCTACAGTACATGCAGGACTGGATGCAGATTAACGTCATACCCAGGACAGAGCAATTGCAGGTCAGGCCCAACGAAGTAGAGTCACTTTTGGCGTTTATGGGAACTTCTGTAAAATGGCTGATGGGCGACTGTATCAGCGGCATATCAGTCTATTGTCGTGCCCACTTTCGCTCACTCTGGGCCGGCTTTGAGGTGCAAACCAAGCCGAGTCCAAGTCGTCAGTCTCAAGGTTCCGTCGAGTCAAACCAGCGTTTGTCCGCTGGCCCAACTGTGCCATGGACTGGTAATAGAAAGCGCCGTAAGATGGGAACTTAGTAATCAATCTTTTAATGACAAGCCACAAACGCGTTTCTTAGTCAGTTTTTGCAGTTAATGGTTGCGCAGAACCGACCTCGAGAGTAAATCGATTGTTGCCCACGTGCATTGTAAGTTTATTTAGGGTTACCAAGAAAATTTTCCACGCGGCTGCTGTCTGTATGCATGTACACAGTCGACCTGTTTACTGTTTGTGCCGTGACCTTAATTTGAGGTGATCGACCTTGAAAACAAATGTATAAACTCCAGTCGTCTTTAGGTGATCCGTGAAAGCACACTTCAGGAACTGCTCCGATCATGCTGCGTACTCCAGTTACCCTGCCTGGGTCTTCTGTGGCTCACTCGGCCACTGTTACGACGAGGTTCACCTCCGGGTCTTGGGGATCCAATTCAGAAGACAATAGCACAATGCCCCTTATCCCAACAGATCTTCTGGATACCTCCACCCTGCAAGTACCCAGACAGACATCCGAAAGCCTCGATCCTGGTACCGACGGTGTAATCCGGTCTGACGAAACGACGACATTGCTGGGTTCTTCCACCGGACTGGCCGCATACTGCATCCCGCAAATCACAATAACGGAAAGCTGCAGCGACGCTGACCCGAGATGCTCCTCCGAGGCGCCAGAAGAAACAGGAACATCGCCAAACATTGAAAGCAATTTCTCTGAGGGTTCTCCGGGTATTATTGCCGTAACAGAGACTCCCAGTCCGATGCGAGCGCGATCCAGCTCAGTTTCCGGGTGGGCCAAGCGCTTGGGAGAACGAGCGGCGTCGATTCTGCACGTGCAGTCTGACTGTACTGGGACAACAAGTGCGCACAGTTCCCACAATGACAGTCCTGGCCACATGAGACCGCGATCCAACTCCACGACAGGCTGGGCAAAACGCATTGGAGAAAAAGCAGCGTCGATTCTGCATCCTCATTCGGACAACAGTGGATCATCCGTCTCAAAGACCACCAATAACAACAGCTCAAGTGTCACCGACTCGAGATCCCACTGCGAAAGCCACGGCCGTGATTCTGATATGACTAAACACTCAGAAGATTTGACAACACTGAACTCTCCGACCAAACACCGTGGGTCTTCCACTCAATACCTTGAAGTTGCAGAGAGCCCCGGTCCCATGAGGCCCCGGTCCCACTCTGCTTCGGGATGGGCAAAGCGACTTGGAGAAAGAGCGGCTTCGTTACTGCACCATCACTCGGATCCATCAGGGCCTTCGGTTCAGCACAGCACCGCGACAGAGAACATCGAACCGATGAGACCCCGATCCCACTCAGAAAGATTTGGCGCCAGTGCTGGCTGGGCAAAGCGCATGGGAGAAAGGGCCGCGAGCGGGTCAGACGGCGGCTTGTCAACGTGGTCGAGATCCATCTTTGAAGGGGAATCAGCAGCCCTTTGTCGCAGCAGTGAGTGTAAGCAGCTGGACATCATTCCAAGTAAGTGTTGGGGCGACAGTGTATTACCGCGACTCTTCGTAGTCTGGCAGAGTTTGCTAGATCGCCTCGCGCGAACCTTTCCCCAGCGTGTCAGACTTGCACGTTAGCCTGACTGAGAGGTTAAGTTTGTGAGTGAGCAACGCGATGGAATGTCACTGGCGTCCCGTCCTGATTTCTACACTGAAAGAAAATGGCTGTGACTTGCTCCACAAGTGTTACTTATGAGAATCCATATCATTTACTTAATAAAGTAAAACTTTCAAAAGTAATTAAAATTCTGGGTTTGGCAATGTCAGTCCTGGAGGGTAGCAGTAGCTGCAGGTTTTCATTCCAGCCCAATTGCTTTATTAGAAACCAGTCCTTACCAATCTCACACCTCATTTAATTTTATGGCTTGTTAGTCTGCAATGTTATAGGTTCATATATATTGGATTTTTTTTCTTTTCCAAGGATATCACCCAAATGATTTGAAGCCTAAAACGGATCATTATTCAGTCAGTCACATTTTTCTCTTAAGTGTTTTATTAAACCAGATAGTGCGTGATGAATCCACAGCGGTGTAAAAGAAAACAAGTTAGACGGAGAACTGCTGGCTCCTTTGTCATTTTTTTTTTGCATCATATTGCTAATAAGTAGCCATTAGAAACAGCGAATGTTAAGACTGAAATAAGCAATAAAGGTTGGGGAACCTTAACACGCGAGACCACCAAAATGAAGCATCAAAATGTCACTTGAGCAATAAGTGCTTCATCAGCAATAATTGAAACTGGGTTGGAACAAAAACCTGCAGCCACTGCGGCCCATCAGGACCGACGCTGCCTACCCCTGAGTTGAATAGTAGTATGTTAAACACACAATATGAATTAAATACTGAACCTGAAGGAATACCTCACATGAAAGATTCATTTTACACAATGTCAGTGGTCAGTTAACTTAACACAATTTTTTAAGTTGTGATGTACTGGAAATCCTGCAGCAGGCTTTCTCCATATTGTCACACCAAAGTATATTCAGTACTTCGGCAAGCAGACATCTTTCTCAGAAATGATCATATTTATGCAAATATAGGGGCACAACAGTTTTCGCATGGTCGTCACGTTTAGTTAAACACAAAGCTATCTTCAAAACCGATGTATTTATTTGTTTTTCTATGTGTCTTCAAAGAATATCTTGACACTGGACTGAAGCTACACTGTAAAAAAACTCCAGTTAAAATACATTACATTAACCATATATTTTCACACAAAAAAACGTAATGCAATAAACAGTTAAAACAATTATATTAAATATGAAAATACTCATTTAAGAAGTTGTTTAGCTGTCAATATCAATTAATTGTTTCAATGTGCAAGACTAGTATGCGAATAACCCATATTAGCAGGGATAGGCGCCCCCCCCTCGACCCTGTTCAGGAGTAAGCAGGTTAGAAAATGACTGACGTGACTGTTCCATTGCCCTAAACTCATACTGGCACCAAATTCTACATTTGCATAAAATTGGAATATTTGCATGAGGGAACGCCCCCTTATAGCAAAGCTGCACATTCTTCCTTATAACTCCCATATACGGCGAGAACCTAAAAGTTAATGACGTTTAGCAAAATAGATTTTCGGTGTGTTCTGAATGTTTTTTGTGGTTATGGAAGCTGATTTATGTGGAGTTTATTTTTCATATAGCAGTGAAATGTAGCACAGAAAAGCATAGTTTCCTTCTCCCGTTGACAATACGTAGAGCTGCGTTTCTTATACATGAAATGATTAAAATAATTGCTTGCTGATATTTTTTTCTATGTATAAGTGACGTTGTTAATGTCATGGAGGTAAATGAACTGTGTTATGTAAGTAGCAGTTACCGTTCAGTGAATACACTTGACTTGAGCATTCCTAGTTTTCATCCTCTTTCTCTGTAGTACTAGGGTGTTGTACCGTGTTAGCCATTATGAATGTAGAGAAAAGTCAAGCAAAATGACACCTTTTATTGGCTAACTAAAAAGATTACAATATGCAAGTTTTCGAGGCAACTTGAATTTGCCAACTGGAATGGCAAATGCAATGCATATGTCTCTGTTATATGCCATTTGCTACAGGATTCGTAAAAGCAGTGTTCATTTTTGTGATGCACCATCTGTTCGAATGAAAAATACAATGCATTTTATTTCTACAAATGCATGTAGTAATAAAATGCATTGCATTTTTCATTCCAACAGATGAAGCATCACAAATATTTGCAGTACTAAAATTCATTACTACAAATGTTTGTGATATGCCATCTGTTGGAATAGCAAATGCAATGCATACATCTCTGTTATATGCTATTTGCTATGGGATTCGTAAAAGCAGTGTTAATTTTTGTGATGCACCATCTGTTGGAATGAAAAATACAATGCATTTTATTTCTACAAATGCATGTAGTAATAAAATGCATTGCATTTTTCATTCCAACAGATGAAGCATCACAAATATTTGCAGTACTAAAATTCATTACTACAAATGTTTGTGATATGCCATCTGCTGGAATAGCAAATGCAATGCATACATCTCTGTTATATGCTATTTGCTGTGGGATTCGTAAAAGCAGTGTTAATTTTTGTGATGCACCATCTGTTGGACTGAAAAATACAATGCATTTTATTTCACAAATGCATGTAGTAATAAAATGCATTGCATTTTTCATTCCAACAGATGAAGCATCACAAATATTTGCAGTACTAAAATTCATTACTACAAATGTTTGTGATATGCCATCTGTTGGAATGGCAAATGCAATGCATATGTCTGTGTTATATACCATTTGCCTTGGGATTCGTACAAGCAGTGTTAATTTTTGTGATGCATGTAGTAATAAAATGCATTGCATTTTCATTCCAACAGATGGTGCATCACAAACATTAATAGTAATAAAATGCATTACTACAAACATTTGTGATGTGCTATCTGTTGGAATGACAAATGCAATGCATATGTCTCTGTTATAACCACTGAATAATCACAATCAAAGCTCACCAACGCCAGTGCTTTCAATGAACCACAAGGGACTGTGGATTATACTCAGCCTTTTTAGAGCTGAGGGTAGTCCCTTGACAATGATGGGCAGGTGGCTCTGCCTCTTGGAGGACTGCCCACAAACTACAAATGGTATAAGTGTAAAGAATACATTGACATATAGAAACTAACCCTAACCCTAACAATGTTAACATAGAAAAATTGAACAAAATAGACATAAAGGAAAAAAATTGAGGCCTAGCCATGGGAGAACACCAGCCAAAACATAACAATGTCCATCTCCAACATCCTTTCTCTGCAAATGATATGTCCAAAGTAAGATAGTCTGAGTCTAGTCATTTGAGCTTCCAAGGATAACGTTGGCTTGATCTGCTCCAATACAGATGTGTTTGCTCTCCAGGCTGTCCAGGGTAGGCATAGGATTCCTCACCAGCATCCATGATTCAATGGTGTAAGTTTTCTTCCAGTCCATTTTTATTCACTGTCCCACAATGAAGTGATTGAGAATATTGTGGCTTGAACAAGTGCTTTATCTGAACTTGAGAACTGTGGTGTATACCCATAGACCATTTGCAAAGCTTCTAGTGTAGCATGGCTTGAAACTCGGGTATCACATCTTCAGCAAGTAAAATAAAGTGCAATTGTGTTCTTCATCAATGTCTGTATCTTTTTTAGGCGCTCAAAGACACGCTATCAACATCTCCATAGACACTGCTTGGGAAATTTCCACCTCTCCTAGTATGGAGAATGGTCTGTTTGTTGACTGGGATAAACTGGAGACAAGTTCCAACAACAGCGGTGATGAGAACCTCCCCCTTGACCCGAAGTTGCTCAAGAGGATGGCTCGCTCAGGCGCCTGGTCAAATAACCATGGCTTACGGAGGAAAGCTTACAACTACATCATTGGCCGCATCTTGTGCAGAACCATGACTCCTGATGCTACTGTCTACCATGATATAGCCAGCAAGTTATTTGGAGAGAAGAGTGTGAGTACTCACCCTTTCCCAGAGTTTGTGGAAGGAAGCCTGATTCCAATGTACTGTTTGAACCAAAGAGGGCTTAATGCAGTGAAGAAGATCCTGCTGTGCATTGAGAACCAGTTCCCTGACATCACCTACTGCCCAGTACTCCCAGCCATTGTGGCGCTACTTTTGCACTACAGCGAGAGCGAGGAAGAGTGCTTCCAGAACGTCTGCCGACTCATTGCATGTAATGACCCCAAAAAGCGGTTCATAGACCAGACCTTCTTAGCCTTTGCCTCATCCTGCATGACTTTCGGAGACCTAGTCAACAAGTACTGCCAGCCCGTGCACAAACTCATCGCAAGCACTGATCATAATCGCTTCACCGTTTACTCCGAATGGATGGTGTGGCTCTTTGGGGGGCTTCCATTTGAATATGCCATCCGTGTCTGTGATGTCTATCTGCTGGAAGGTTACAAAGTTCTCTACCGTGTGGCACTTGCCCTTCTCAAGCAGTATAGAGTCTCGGTGACCTTCAGGGAAGCAGAGATCACTGACATACAGCAGGATATCCAGATCTTCATGACCAAAATTGGAGAATATCTCACAGTGGAAAAACTTCTGGAGAAAGCCTTCAGCATTCGTCTTTTGTCTCGGAAGGACATCAAACTCCTGCAGGAGGCAAATCGGAAGGCTCTAACAGACAAAGGCATCAGTGTGTCTCAGCGGAGGTGGGTTCAAATGAAGCCAGCGCCAGCTGTACAAACTATAAGCAGAGATCACTTGTCTTAGAGGGGGCCTTGTCTTAGAGGGGCAGCAGTGCTAACCCCAGAAACAGTGAAACAGCAACATTTTACAGATTTCCTGCATTTTTACCAATAACATGAATTACAGAGTAGTCATTGAAATGGAAAAACAAACCTTAGCTAATAATGAGGGGTGCCTGAGTATGATCTGAGCACCACCCAGCCCTGAAGAAAGAGCTGCGTCTATACCCTTATCAGCCCTACAAAACACTTTTTACTATGTGTGTTGCTATGTATACAGTATGCCAGTCACGTGTTAATAAATACCAGGCAGTTTAGGGTCTGTCTTATCTTTTTTCACGAGTCAACTTTTGGCATACCAGTTGCATATTTTTAAATAAAGATCCAGCATATATTATTCTGTAATGCCTGGTCATGTGTTGTCTTGGGCATATTCTAATCATATGTTAAAATGCCGTTCTCTTTAGTAAATTTTATATTGAGCCCAATTTGGGCGTGCCAGGAATGTATTTCTAAATGCAGACGTGACCTGCTGGTGATTAGGTTATATAGTGCCTTTAACCCTGTGCAAGTATGTGCATAGGTGCACCTAATTATGTGACACCTATGGGGATGCCAGTCATCTGTTTCTAAATACAGATCTTATACTATGCCACGTGTGAGGTTATGAGCATGCTTGTCGCACATTAATAACCATCTATCTCTTTAAATTGAATCTTGGGTCATCTTACTTTTATTATGAGCCTGATTTTGACGTTGCAATTGAGGTTTTTGAAATAGAGATCAGTGCTCATATTTATCAAGAATCTCAGAATTACTTCGAGGGATTCTAGGATAAGAATCTGTCCTATCACAGAGTAGTTATGAATTGTCCCACACCCACTCCCAGCAAGGAGTATGAGCTCCAACAGATGGTGCATCACAGGCATTAGCACTGCTTTTACGAATTTCATTCTGAATGGCTTATAACAGAGACATATGCATTGCAGTTGCCATTCCAACAGATGGCACATCATAAATATTTGTAGTAATGCATTTTATTGCTGTAAATGTTTGTAATGCACCATCTGTTGGAATGAAAATGCAATGCATTTCATTACTACATGCATTTGTAGAAATAAAATGCATTATATTTGTCATTCCAATAGATGGTGCATCACAAACATTACCACTGCATTTACAAAATCCCATAGCAAATGGCATATAAGAGAGACATATGCATTGTATTTGTCATTCCAACAGATGGCATATGACAAACATTTGTAGTAATGAATTTTATTACTGCAAATGTTTGTGATGCTCCATCTATTGGAATGAAAAATGCAATGCATTTTATTACTACATGTATTTGTAGGAATAAAAAGCGTCATATTTGTCATTACAACAGATGGTGCATCACAAACATTAACAATGCTTTTACGAATTCCTTAGCAAATGGCATATAACAGAGACATATGCATTGTATTTGTCATTCCAACAGATGGCATATCACAAACATTTGCAGTAATGAATTTTATTACTGCAAATGTTTGTGATGCTCCATCCATTGGATATAAAAAATGCAATGCATTTTATCACTCTGTACATTTGTAGATATACAATGCATTGTATTTGTCATTCCAACAGATGGTGCATCACAAATATTAACACTGCATTTACAAACTCTATAGCAAATGGAATATAATAGAGACATATGCATTGTATTTGTCATTCCAACAGATGGCATATGACAAACATTTGTAGTAATGAATTTTATACTGCAAATGTTTGTGATGCTCCATCTATTAGAATGAAAAATGCAATGCATTTTATCACTCCGTGAATTTGTAGAAATACAATGCGTCATATTTGTCATTCCAACAGATGGTGCATCACAAACATTAACAATGCTTTTACGAATCCCTTAGCAAATGGCATATATCAGAGACATATGCATTGTGTTTGTCATTCCAACCGATGGCATATCACAAACATTTGTTATAATGAATTTTATTACTGAAAATGCTTGTGTTGCTCCATCTGTTGGAATGACAAGTGCAATGCATTTTATTGCTACATGCATTAGAAAATACATTTCAATAAATGGTGTACTACAGACATTAATGCTGAGGTCTATTTTGATTACTGAGATTTCAAGCTTTCTTTGGCAGGTAGCACAGTTAGTTGATTAATGAACTGACTGGTGTATTAGTTATTACTTCTTCGATTTATCCTCTAAATGGATAAATGATCAATTCATTCTTATACTCACACTTCCTTTCTTCACTCAGTTAATTCATGGACATATGCATTAATTATCATCAATTACTTTCTCCTTTTGACAGTTCATATGAATTTACTGTATACTGTATTTGCGCTCTTCTACACATACCAAGCTTTTCCCTTTCACTAGCTGTGTGTCATAAATACATACACTGCGTGTTTCTACTGTAGGCATGTTTTGTTCCATACTGCACACCCAAAGGCCCTCTGTGTTCAGTTGCAATCTGCTTGGACTGAGATTGCAATCATGGACGTTAGTGCAAACAAACACAATGGGAACATAAAAGGCATCCTAAACTGGTACAGGCTGGATCTCAAGCGTACTCCATAACATTTAGACGTCATATCGGGGGATCTGTGGGGCTTGTTTTTGTTTTTCTTTAAGCTGTTTGTTATTCTCTTTCTCACGAGTTTTATGTTGTGAGTGCAGCACTGCTTGTTGTCAGTTGTTGACTAGGAATATGGGCAAGAATGAAGAGAAATATAACTGTGACAGTGGGTCTTACCAACTGTCCCCGAGCTCTTCACTGTGACAAACAGAACAGGCCACAAATCTCATGGTGCCCGATGAGGCGTCACTTACTGTAGTATCTCTGTCCGCCAGAGTGGCCTCTCACTGTAGCACACCAGCACTATGCTGTGTACCCCAATCTTTATTGCCACCTCACTGTCATTTGGTAGGCTTCTTGGCTGCAGCCTGATGTGGCCTTTGGCCTGGTATGGTCTTTTCAATCTATCCAACCACCCACCCATCCATCTAGTCATCTTCTATACTGTTTACTCATTTCAGGGTAAATACCACAGCAACACTGGGTATAAGGTGGAAAACTAAACTAAATGGGGTACTAACTCATCAAAAGCAAGAAGATTCACAGCACACAAGAGTGACAGAAAGGTGTGAAGCTTCTGACACAGAGTCAAAAAGCTGGCCAGGCTTCCTACTATTCTGCATGTTGTGCTATAGGTGCACCATGTTGGCGTTAGGCCGTTAAAGAAAGCAAACAGAGTCCCAAAATACCTTGAAAATGCCCACTGGCAGGGGTTTAGCAAGTCATGAAAGGGCAAACATAGGATTTATAAATAATACATGTATTATCACAGAATGATGTTCAGATAAAATTGAACTTCAAGAAGCACAAAAGGCATGAAATTCAAAAATTAGGCAAACCACTCCCAACAGAAGAATGGTCAAAAAAACAGAGCACAGAGGAAAATTAATAATAAAAAAGTAGCAGTAAATCACCAGAGAATTCACCAACACATTTAATGAACCGCAGGGGACCATGGCTTCCCTCAGCTTTTAAATGGCAGACAGGTGGCCCTGTGGGACATAACCCATAAAACACATGGAACAGAGTCGAAAATACATAGACAAAGAGAAACTAAATTATCAACACTGCTTAATTTGGATAATTAATTCTACAAATAATAATTGTGAACAACAATATTTAGATAATTAAAAAAAACAAAAATGAACAAAAAGACATAAATAAGGAATCTGAAAACCAGTCAGGGGAGGAACTCTGGCTGAAATATAGCATGTTTCAGTCATGGATCCCCCACTGGTTGGGGTTCAGGACTCTCTCTTATGTCAGTTGTGTTATTTATTAAGTTAATATGGTTAATAATAATAATAATAATCAGGGCAGGTCAGGTTGGGGAGCATACACTAGTACAGCGTGTTGCTGCACCCACCACATGACAAAACAACTCCGGATCCTGTTTGGCAAACCCCCTGGCAGACATGCAGTCCAGTCCCATCCTCCAGAAATGACCCTCTATCTGCCGTAGCCAGGTGGGTACCCCCTTGGCCTGGTCTAGTCACTCGGGTCCTCAACATTGAGGATCATGTGAGCCTGATCATCCTCGGGGAATTGTGCCACATGGCCGTAGTGCCGTAACTGACGCTCCCTCACAATGCAGGTAATGTGCCTCTTTTGGGACTCTGTAAGCAACACAAAGTCAAACCAGCAATAGCCAAGGATTCTCTGAAGAGACACAGTACTGAAGGAGTCCAGTCTTCATATCAGGTCACTGGATAGCATCCATCTCTCGCAACCATATAGCAAGACAGGAAGCACCAGGACTCTAAAGACTTGGATCTTCGTCTTTTGCAAAGATATTGGGAGCACGACACACTCCTTTCCAGCAACCTCATGACCCCCCATGCTTTCCCAATACGTCTAATAATAATAATAATAATGATACATTTTATTTATATAGCGCCTTACTTTCCTTATGTCTGTGTATTTTTTTATATGCCATGTGTTTTATGGCTGGTCCCTCAATAGGTGGGGCCACCTAACTATCACAGTGGTGAGACTATACACAGACTTTAAAAATGGCCAAGGAAAACCCACAGTCCCTTGCGGTTCATTGAATGCACTAGATGGTTGGTGAGTTCTGTTGTGTTTTTTGCACTTTTAGATTAAATTACTGATTTTCTGGATTTTTTTTTTTCTGGAGGTGATGGGTAGGTATGGTGTCAAGGAGAGGAATGAAGAAGGTCAGAAGATAGTGGATTTTGCCAAAAGGATGGACATGGCCGTGGTCAATACATATTTTAGGAAGAGGGAGGAACATAAGGTGACATACAAGAGTGGAGGAAGATGCACACAGGTAGATTACATCCTATGCAGAAGAGTCAATCTGAAGGAGATTGAAGATTGCAAAGTGGTGGCAGGGGAAAGTGTAGTTAAGCAGCATAGGATGGTGGTCTGTAGGAAGACATTGGAGATCAAGAAGAGGGAGCGAGAGGGCAGAGCCAAGGATCAAATGGTGGAAGTTGAAAAGGAAGACTGCAAGGTTGAGTTTAGGGAGGAGGTGAGACAGGAACTGGGTGGCAGTGAAGAGTTACCAGACAGCTGGGAAACTACAGCAGATGTAGTAAGGGTGACAGCAAGAAGGGTATTTGGCGTGACATCTGGAAAGAGAAAGGAGGAAAAGGAAACCTGGTGGCGAAATGGGGAAGTACAGGAAGAGTATACAGAGGAAGAGGATGGCAAAGAAGAAGTGGGGTAGTCAGAGAGATGCAGAAAGTAGATAAGAGTACAAGGAGATAAGGCGCAAGGTGAAGAAAGAGGTGGTGAAGGCTAAAGAAAAAGCATATGATGAGTTGTATGAGAGGTTGGACACTAAGGAGGGAGAAAAGGACCTGTACCAATTGGCTAGACAGAGGGACCAAGTTGGGAAAGATGTGCAGCAGGTAGGGTGATAAAGGATACAGATGGAAACGTACTAATAAGCGAGGAGAGTGTGTTGAGCAGATGGAAAGAGTACTTTGAGAGGCTGATGAATGAAGAGAGAGAGAAGAGGTTGGATGATGTGGAGATAGTGAATCAGGAAGTGCAACGGATTAGCAAGGAGGAAATAAGGACATCTATGAAGAGGATGAAGAATGGAAAAGCTGTTGGTCTGGAGGACGTACCTGTGAAAGCACGGAAGTGTTTAGGAGAGATGGCAGTGGAGTTTTTAACCAGATTGTTTAATGGAATCTTGGAAAGTGAGAGGATGCCTGAGGAGTGGAGAAGAAGTGTACTGGTGCCGATATTTAAGAATAAGGGGGATGTGCAGGACTGTAGTAACTACAGGGGGATAAAATTGATGAGCCACAGCATGAAGTTATGGGAAAGAATAGTGGAAGCTCGGTTAAGAAGTGAGGTGATGATTAGTGAGCAGCAGTATGGTTTCATGCCAAGAAAGAGCACCACAGATGCGATGCTTGCTCTGAGGGTGTTGATAGAGAAGTTTAGAGAAGGCCAGAAGGAGTTGCATTGCGTCTTTGTGGACCTGGAGAAAGCATATGACAGGGTGCCTCGAGAGGAGCTGTGGTATTGTATGAGGAAGTCGGGAGTGGCAGAGAAGTACGTAAGAGTGGTACAGGATATGTACGAGGGAAGTGTGACAGTGGTGAGGTCTGCAGTAGGAATGACGGATGCATTCAAGTTGGAGGTGGGATTACATCAGGGATCGGCTCTGAGCCCTTTCGTATTTGCAATGGTGATGGACAGGTTGACAGACGAGATTAGACAGGAGTCCCCGTGGACTATGATGTTCACTGATAACGTTGTGATCTGCAGCGAGAGTAGGGAGCAGGTTGAGGAGGCCCTGGAGAGGTGGAGATCTGCTCTAGAGAGGAGAGGAATGAAGGTCAGTAGGAACAAGACAGAATACATGTGTGTGAATGAGAGGGAGGTCAGTGGAATGGTGAGGATGCAGGGAGTAGTGTTGGCAAAGGTGGATGAGTTTAAATACTTGGGATCAACAGTACAGAGTAATGGGGATTGTGGATGAGGAGTGAAAAAGAGAGTGCAGGCAGTGTGGAGTGGGTGGAGAAGAGTGACAGGAGTGATTTGTGACATACGGATATCAGCAAGAGTGAAAGGGAAGGCCTACAGGATGCTAGTGAGACCAGCTATGTTATATGGGGTGGAGACGGTGGCACTGACCAGAAAGCAGGAGATAGAGCTGGATGTGGCAGATTTAAAGATACTAAGATTTGCATTGGGTGTGACGAGGATGGACAGGATTAGAAATGAGGACATTAGAGGGTCAGCTCAAGTTGGACAGTTCGGAGACAAAGAGAGGCGAGATTGCGTTGGTTTGGACATGTGCAGAGGAGAGATGAGGGGTATATTGGGAGAAGGATGCTAAGGATAGAGCTGCTAGGGAAGAGAAAAAGATGAAGGCCTAAGAGAAGGTTTATGGATTTGGTGATAGAGGACATGCAGGTGATGGGTGTAACAGAACAAGATGCAGAGGACAGAAAGATATGGAAGAAGATGATCTGCTGTGGCAACCCCTAATTGGAGCAGCTGAAAGAAGAAGAAGACTGATTTTCTGGATTTGTTCACCTCTTTTGCTCTGTTTTTTCGACCACTATGACCACGGTTGCTATTGGGATCGCCTATTTTGAAGGCTTTGCTTTCTGTCCCTTTTGTGCTCCTCAGAGCTTCTTGTTCCATTTTTGCTTATAATAGTTCTTTTATTTAAAAACATTCTTCATTTGCCTCTGTGCATTGATTTTGATGATCTTTACCTCCTTAAGCAAGCATTCTGAGTACTTTTTGGAACTCCGTGCTGCGTTCTTTGAGGCCTTGTGCCAGTTCAGGTCTTTGAGGGTTTGCTAGAAACATAGCAGACACTGCTCACCACATAATAAGGCTCACTCCCAGGTAGCCTTAGTGCTTACTCCAAATGGACAGCTTCAGACCACACCTGCCCAAATGGGGCTTTAACTGTGCTAAAGTGCTAAATAATGGCAAAGTTCCAAAAATACTAACATGAATGTCAGTAGGCTTTTTGCCCTAGGAACCAAGTTACCAGAATTATTCTACAACACTTCAGTAATTATTTACCGCTCTGATGCTAATCTTTCTGATCATAAAATAGGTCATTACGATAGCAATTGCGGAGAAGAATTCATAATTAATTTCAGAATTTCTGTATATGAGGGTTCCGCTAGAGTGCTTCTTTCTCTCGCACGATTTGGCTCAAAATCTAATCAGCACATCGTCATCTCATAACAGGCTTAAGTTTCAAGTTTGGTATTTTTCTGTCGGGCCGTTTTAGTTCTATACCATCCTCAAGGAACTGTGACTCACAGACACACACCCATCATCGAGATATCAATGTTTTCAGTATCAGGGGACCCTAAAGTGTCGAGATCCATCGAAAACCGGAGATCGATATGATTGGCGAATCTAAAGCTTTCACTCCTCCCCCATAAGCAATAGGTTATGGTGAGGGAGGCTGCAAAGCAAAACTATATTCAAAATGCTCAACATGGGAGGGGTTACCGTGAACTGTAAGAAAGGGCAACAAAAAGAATCTTTATTACAAAAGAAAGGATTTTTGGCAATACTGGAAAAAAGTAACAACTCAAAAATATAACCAGGTGAAAAGATTTGCCTATGAGGTAATGTACAGAAAATTCAATAATCGAAATCCTAAGAATTTCCAGTAAACTAAGTAAATCAAAAGAAGAGCAATACTCAAAACGTGAAACTCAGGATCTCACTTTGCCATCCTGCCATTATAAGCTGGGGGCGGGCCCTTAGCAGTGAGGAAACGGTGGCCCCGCCTCTTAAGGGTTCGCCCACAAAAGAGTACACGATATTTCACATGAAAACTAAATAATAGGCGACTAAAAATGAAATTGCACAACAATACAACATTAGTCAAATAATATTGATTTTCCTGATAGTAAATAAGTCAAAAAAGGAACAAAAAAGACGTAAAAAAATTAAGTTTAAACATAAGCCAGGGAAGGAACACTGGCTTAAACATAACAAAAGCTCTCTCACAGAGAGCCAATATGGAGATGGTAGTTAAGCTGACTGTCTTTGTCTGGACTGCAGTCCAGCATGGCCTCTCATTGTAATGTGGTGAGCTTCTCTTCCATCAACATCCTCTTCATTAAAGATTGCATTATGGGATGCCTCTCTCCACACCCACCACAAAACACCTAAATGCAATCCAGTGTGCCCAGACTCACCCCACTCTTATATGTTTGCTGCACTCACTGCAGTCTATGTACATTTGAAGTTCACCCCCATGCTCCTTCTTCATTGGTCTCCATCTTGTATCCTCACCCCTTGAGTTTTTGTAGTTTACTGCGTTGTTTGTGTTCTTCCACACAGGCATTCCATGTATATAGCCGTGGACCTGCAGCAGTTCCATTCCAGCATTGTGACCGCACAGGAAATGAGAATGGTCTGGTCGTGGATCCCGGAGCGATTTGCCCTTTTCCACCCCACCATGGTATTCCAGACCTGTGAGCATGGCTACAGCCTGCAATCGTAAGTATTTTTTTGATTAGTTAGCCTATGAATAATGGTTCTGAAATCTGTGTGACCTTTTTAGAACAAACAGAGCAGCAGGAGTGATTTTTCATCATTTTCTGCCTTTTGTTAAGATTAATAATACTTCTAGAGGGACCGAACAGCTATTTGGTCCTTATACAACCAAAAGCTTGGTTTGCATTGCCAGAAGTAAGTCAGACTCGTTTCCGGTGGGTGTGAGACTCAGCCAGGGCCGCCCTTTGTGTCCAATTCTGTTCATAATATTTTTTGCAAATTTTTAATGTCTACAAGTGATGATATTTTTTTGCTTGATTTTCTTTGTTTTTTCTCTATTAATTGTGGTGACTCCCCCAACACTTGTTAGCACCATCACATTAGTCAGTAGCACAAGCTCTGCCAGTCATACAGAAGTACACTGACTTGACAAGAGTGACACAGCTTTGATTTTTCACATCTAGACAAGCCACATGTTTTGGGTTTAAACTCAGTCATGCAATGTCATGGAAAAAAATATTTACGAGGACACAACATAACAGGTATTGAGAACAACATTAGCTAGAATGGCTATGTTTTCCATAATCACTGAGTACAGCATGCCAATGTTTATGTTTTTTTAGTGTAATTCAAACAAATAATCTCAGATGAAAGGTTCCGTAAAATCGTCACCATTACTTGTCTATTTGTCATTGTGGGTTCTGCGTGTTCTCCCTGTGGGTTTTCCATCAGCTACTCCATTTATCTTCCATGTTGTATTGTAGGATGAGTGAGACTCACCACATTCTTTACTGTATTGGTCGACTCCCACACCTTAAAATTAACACACACACACAAATACGTATGAGTGATGACTACACTGCCAGCCAGTCACCCTCCAGTACTTCACATAGGGACTCACGCTCTCCAGCACTAATAACATGCAGGTGTCCTCGAATGTACCCCAGAACTAAATGCTACTTTGGTTCCCAAGAATATCCTAAACACATGAAGGCTGACACACCCTTTGGTTATACGTGACTTACTAGCCATCTTACTTCTACCGCACTGTTCTTCTACTGGAGTGCACTCTACTATCTGATAACACTCTAGGTGAAGCAAATGGCAATATGCCCTACACCAGGTGCCAAATATTTACTTTATTGCTTCAATCACTCTATGTATTATGGAGCCCCTGTTGGGAAATGGTGTCATTTTTTTTTAGGAAACTATCTGGTGTGCACCAATCTATCTTGTGCCCACCACATACTACCTCATGTGCATCACTTACTGTCTTGTGCTCACCACTTACTTTATCTCATTCCCACCACTTGCTATCTTGTGCTAATCACTTACTGTCTCATGCTCACCATTTACTATCTCGTGTGCACCACTTTTATATCTCATGGTCACCACTTACTATCTTATTCACACCACTTACTGTCTTGTGCACACCACTTACTATCTCATGCGCACCACATATTACTCATACACATCACTCACTATCTTGTAATTACCACTTACTGTCTTGTACTTACCACTTACTATATCTCCTGCTTGCCACTTATTATCCTTTGCACACCACTTACTATCTCATGCGCACCACTTATTATATCATGCTCACTACTTACTATCTTGTGTGCACCACTTATTATCTCCTGCTCACTACTTAATATCTCATGCGCACCACTTACTATATCTTGAGTCCACCACATACTATCTTGTGCACTTCACTTAATATCTTGTACTCACCATTTATTATATCTCATGGTCACCACTTACTGTCTTGTACACACCACTTACTATCCTGCGCTCACCACTAACTATCTCATGCTGACCACTTACTATCCTGTGCGCACCACTTACTATTTCATGCACACCACTTACTATCTTGTGTGCACCACTTACTGTCTCATTCTCACCACTTACTATGTTATGTTCACCATTTACACTCTCATGCTCACCACTTACTATCTTGTTCATAACACTTACTATCCTGCGCTCACCGCTTACTATCCCATTCACACTATTTATTATCTCATGCACACCACTTACTATCTTGTGTAAACCACTTACTGTCTCATGTTCACCATTTACACTCTCATGCTCACCACTTTACTATTTTGTTCACACCACTTACTATCCTGCGCTCACTGCTTACTATCTCATGCACACCACTTACTATCCTGTGCACACCACTTACTATTTCATGCACACCACTTACTATCTTGTGTGCACCACTTACTGTCTCGTTCTCACCACTTACTATCTCATGTTCACCATTTACACTCTCATGCTCACCACTTTACTATTTTGTTCACACCACTTACTATCTTGCGCTCACTGCTTACTATCTCATGCACACCACTTACTATCTTGTGTGCACCACTTACTGTCTCATGTTCACCATTTACACTCTCATGCTCACCACTTTACTATTTTGTTCATACCACTTACTATCCTGCGCTCACTGCTTACTATCTCATGCACACCACTTACTATCCTGTGCACACCACTTACTATTTCATGCACACCACTTACTATCTTGTGTGCACCACTTACTGTCTCATTCTCACCACTTACTATGTCATGTTCACCATTTACACTCTCATGCTCACCACTTACTATCTTGTTCATACCACTTACTATCCTGCGCTCACCGCTTACTATCTCATGTACACCACTTACTATCCTGTGCACACCACTTACCATCTTGTGTGCACCACTTACTGTCTTACTCTCACCACTTACTATCTCATGTTCACTATTTACACTCTCGTGCTCAGCACTTACTGTCTTGTACACACCACTTACTATCCTGCGCTCACCACTAACTATCTCATGCTGACCAATTACTATCCTGTGCGCACCACTTACTATTTCATGCTCACCACTTACTATCTTGTTCACACCAGTTACTATCCTGTGCTCACCGCTTACTATCTCATGCTCACCACATACTATCCTGTGCACACCACTTCCTATCTCATGCACACCATTTACTATCTTGTGCCCACCACTTACTATAGCCTGCACACCAGATACTTTAAGATCGCACCAATATTGCATGTGCGCTGTATACGTTCAGAAGAGCACCAAATACCATCACGTGTGACTGTACATCATTTTCTGTGAACAGGACGCGTCACTAAACTGTTTGATGTTACACACAGAGCCACACTCTACAGAAATGGATATTGGCAGGTGTGTAAAAGCGGGCCAGGTACGGTTGACCCGGCACGGAGCGATCACACTAGTCAAACGTGCTCGGGCACTAAACAAATTGCCAGTGTAAGTATACCCTTATACACTGTGACACTTAAAGAAATCACTTGATTCATGACCTCTGATGTTTCTGTTAGTATGTAATTGCATAGACACCATCAAGCAAAGTGCCTCGTAAAGAAAACAAAATGGCATTGCAGGACAACACAAGAAAATAAATAAAATAATATCTTAAAAACATAAAATGTTCTCAAAATAAGGAAATAATCATTCAAGATTATAGTTTTGGCAAAGGCACCTAACATCATGACATAGATGTAGTTAGATAAGTTGCCTTCAAGTTTAATTGTCCTTTATGGTTTGTATGAGCAAAATTTAAAAACTTAATGTAGGCAGTCTGCAGCTTTGAAATATGATGATTTTAATCCACATGTCAAGTCCTACTGGGTTGGGGGGGGGGGGGGGGGGGGGTCTCTGTAACCCTAAAATTGCATTAATAGGGTTTAGAAAATGGCTGGAAAGATGGATTACACAAGAATACAAGCAATACACCAAAAGTGGTTTACAGGTCCAGAAAAAGTCCAAGTAACCAAAAAAAACAGAACTTTCTGGAAAGAATAAACCAGTAGGAAAAATATTTAGAAGCCCAAATCATCACACGGAAGAACTCACCAGCAAGTTATTGAAGAAATGAAATGGATAAAAGAAGAGAAATGCAAAAAGTAGAACTGAGATCAGGGTGAGCACAAGACCAGTCCAGATGTTTAAGGAGGAAACTGGAGTTCACAAAGTGTAGAGAAGAAAAAAAATGGCCAGAAGTTAAGGAAAGAGCACCAGGGGGGTGGTGAGGGTGGTAAATGTGGCATTCAGTATTTCAGTGCCCACGGCTTTGGACCACAATCATGAAACTCCTTCCCAAGATGTAGTCCACGACTGTTAGATACAGAGGGAGTTTATGAATGAGATAAAGAAAAGTGAAACCTGATCTCGGGAAAGTCTGCAAAAAAAAAAAGTCTGAAGGAAATCTGTTGTGCTCATCACCTTTGCGGAAAGGTCGCGCTCTCCGAGCATTCCAGTCCAAGGATGTGGGGGTCGGTGGTCGTGTCTACAATGGCTTATTTCACTAAAAGGTGGAAAAGTGAAATAAAAGCAATAGAAGCCCGCACTGAAAGTCAAGCTGCTCAGCTGCAGAGGAACAAAACGCTCTTTTTTTTCACTCTGCCGCCCTCGTCTCTGGGAAATGAAATATTTCCTGATGTCCTCCAGGTGTTAGGCCAGATGTGAAACTGCACCTGCACTGCCTTCTGAGGAAATGGAGCAGCAGCTGAGGAAGAAAGCAGTATAGCCAGAGAGGTCAAGCAAGTCCAGTTGCACTTCCTAAATCCCTGGAGGCCCCACCAAAAAAATGTCCATAGGTGGGATGGGAAATCACAAAAATAGATTATGGGACATGGGTTCACTCCAACTCGGAGTCAGAAGGTCAAGCCCAGTTCAGTCATGTTCACCTACTGCTCTGCTGTTACACAAACAAAATGTGGAGAGCTGCTTTCTACAGGAGATAGATGGCCTGCTCTTACTGCCCCCTACAGGTCAAGTGTCCCCGTCTAATGGCCTGTGCCCTCTTCTCTCTTTCTGTCTCTGCGCAGCTTTTACTTACACTGTGATGGCTACGAGCCGACAATCCTGCTGCTGAAGACTGTGGATGGAGATGTGAGTAGATGTTCCTTATTTATTCTTACCTCTTTCCATCATTTGTTCCTCAATCTTCTTAATCATTGTCACCTTTTTCTTTTCCTCCTCCACCTCTTTTAGAATCTCAATTCCAGATTATTTCTCATTTTTGTTCTTATTTTCTGTCTCGTGAGATCTTTTTCATTTTTCTTTCACCCTTTAAACCTCCCTCTCCTGTTAATTGTGTATTTATTAGTCACATTCACCATGTATGTCATGTACTAGTGCCTTCTTCATATTGTCCTCTGGTCATCATCAGGCTTACGATTTTAATGTATTTTTCCAACTGTTCCTTGGCCTTTAAACATTATTTACGTGTAGTTCCTGGAGTTCTGAAGGTCAAGGAGTTTATTGATAATTCAATTTTATTCCCATGAGTTTTTTACCTGTATTAAATATGGTTCATGTTCTCACATGACGCCATTTTCTTTTCTTTATGGGTGCCGTCATTCTGGGATGGTTTTGCAGATAGTTATATTGCTAGCTTTGATGACCGGGACTGTGTGACATCATTACCACTACGACATAAAGATCAGCATCTTACAACTTCCTGGTGGGTTACTAGAGATGAGTGAAACCCACTGAGTTCACTTCGCTGCAAATTCGATGAAATCACAAAAATGCATTCAAATCAATCAGGAGGACAAACTGAACTAGTTTTGAGTACAGTCATGGCCAAAAGTTTTAAGAATGACACAAGTATTGGTTTTCACAAAGTTTGCTGCTTCAGTGTTTTTAGATCTTTTTGTCAGATGTTTCTATGGTATACTGAAATAGAATTACAAGCATTTCATAAGTTTCAAAGGCTTTTATTGACAATTACATGAAGTTTATGTAGTACTAGGGTGTTGTACCGTGTTAGCCATTATGAATGTAGAGAAAAGCCAAGCAAAATGACACCTTTTATTGGCTAACTAAAAAGATTACAATATGCAAGCTTTCGAGGCAACTCAGGCCCTTTCTTCAGGATTACATCTTGCCTGAAGAAGGGGCCTGAGTTGCCTCGAAAGCTTGCATGAAGTTTATGCAAAGAATCAATATTTCCCATGTTGGCCCTTCTTTTTATTGACCCTGGCATGCTGTCAATCAACATCTGGGCCAAACCCTTACTGATGGCAGCCCATTCTTGCATAATCAATGCTTGGAGTTTGTCAGAATTGGTGGGTTTTTGTTTGTCCACCCGACTCCCGAGGATTGAACACAAGTTCTCAATGGGATTAAGGTCTGGGGAGTTTCCTGGCCATGGACCCAAAATGTTTTGTTCCCGAGCCACTTAGTTATCACTTTTGCCTTATGGCACGGTGCTCCATCATGCTGGAAAAAGAACACAGCCATGAATAAAGAATGGTAGCAAAACATCCTCAGAGAGCAACTTCTCCCAACCATCCAAGAACAGTTTGGTGACTAACAATGCCTTTTCCATGTAAAAGAATGAGTCTCAACACACAGGAAAGGTTTGGGGCATCCACCCGTATATTGTTCCTGGCTGCAAAAAGGGTTTTGAAATAAGCACTGATGTGCATGAGTTGAGTTCCAAATTGAACTGATCTGGTGGTAGAGAACATGGCGGTTTTAAAGGGTGAGGCCGAAAGTGATGTCATCTGAGGCCGGAAACCGGAAGAGACCTCTTTCTTGGCGCCAGAACCGGAAGTGACGTTGTTGTTGTTAAATTAGACTGGTTTTCTCATATTTGGCCTGCAGATATAACAGAATAAGGTTTAGCGCACCCCGCCACCCCCTGGCATGGCAGATAATTACCTCCACTTGGTCCAGTCAGCCTCCTCCTAGTCACATGTGTGTGACATTCAGCATGATGGAAAACTGTGCCATAAGGCAAAAGTGATAACTAAGTTGCTTGGGGAACAAAACATCAAAATTTGGGGTCCATGGCCAGGAACCTCCCCAGACCTTAATCCCATTGAGAACTTGTGGTTAGTCCTCCAGAGACGGGTGGACAAACAAAAATCCACAAAATCTGACAAACTCCAAGCATTGGTTATGCAAGAAATGAGCTGCCATCAGTCAGGATTTGGCCCAGAAGTTGATTGACAGCATGCCAGGGTGAATTGCTGAGGTCTTGAAAAAGAAAGAAGGGCCAATACTGTAAATATGGACTCT
Organism: Erpetoichthys calabaricus; assembly: GCF_900747795.2. NCBI lineage: Eukaryota > Metazoa > Chordata > Cladistia > Polypteriformes > Polypteridae > Erpetoichthys > Erpetoichthys calabaricus. The sequence goes on from NC_041407.2 coordinate 20,473,502, forward strand.
TTGCATAAACTTAATGTAATTGTCAATAAAAGCCCTTGAAACTTATGAAATGCTTGTAGTTATATTTCAGTCTACCATAGAAACATCTGACATAAAAATCTAAAAACAGTGAAGCAGCAGACTTTCTGAAAACCAATACTTTTAACCACGATTGTAGATAATAATGGTGCAATGGTCTTTTAAGTGTCCCTGAGGGCTAGGGAAGCATATGCCACCTATGCCAAAATGATAAAAAGGTGATCTGAGCTGTGAGGCAGCAGTACTAATCACCGTGCCACGATGCCTCAAGTGTATATACTCGCGTTTAAGTTCTCTCATGGATAAGTCAGGGCTTGACTTTACTGTATAATTTTTCGGTATTTTATAATGTTGGTCGTATAAGTCGAATGTGGAAAACTCTAACTATTGGTCCAAGAGATTATGATATGCTAATGCCCACCTGAGAGAGTAACCACCGAGCACACAGCCTTTTTTTTCTATGTATTGTGCATACGTGACCACACAGTAATACCCAAACTATTCCGAAGCGACATTTGCTCTGTTTTGTGTTTTTGTACCTTACACGCTCATACACCTTTATCGTAAGAGCATCCCTTATCTACGATGAAGCGTTTGATCAGAAGAAAATATGAAACTGGTTTTAAATTAAACGTCATTGAAGTGGCGAAAGAAATTTGTAACTGCGCTGCTGCAACAAAATTCGATGCGTCTGAGAAACTGATGTGAGATTGAAGGAAGCAAGAAGATGTCAAAAAAAAAAATATGTCGCAATTTTGAAAGGGCATATAAGTCGGGGTCTGATTTTATGATCGATTTTTCAATTTTTCAAGAACTGTAAAAAAATTAATATCATTGTGCTTACAGAGTTTCAATCTTGTGGCACACATTGGTCATGCCATGAAGCAGCAGCGTGGACTGCCTCGTTTCACTGTTTGAAGTCACACCCTGGTTTTAGATGGAATGTCTTTTTTTGTTTCCGATCTCTCTGTGCTGATGCTTGCTTGTCACTTTTTTCTTCCATCAAGAAGATAGAAACACCTAAATAGTAATACTCTAAATCTTTTGTTGTTATTTCAGAGGGTCTCACGTGTTTTCTGACTTAGAGGTCTCCTTTAACGAAGCTTCTTTTGACTCATAGCTGCAGCACATGGCTAATTACACACATATTCAGCCAGCATATGGAATTACCCCTGTGCAGTGCTAGAGAGTGAGTGAGCGTACAGGAATCGGTGTTACATATCCAGTGGCAGTACTCGTAATACTCTCATTATGGTCAGCTATGGTATCCGTCAAATGAAAATACTGTGCGTTTTTTTGCGCAAATATCTATCTGAAGTACTGATCAGTTTGTAACATCATGCATGCACGAATTAGAATGTATAACCATGCGTCCATAACACTCTCTAGCTCCTGTCCTCCTTATTCTTTAGCACAAACTTCTTTTATTCTCTTTCAGGTGTGCGGCGCCTTCTTGTCTTCAGACTGGGCAGAACGGCACAAAACAAATGCAAAGGGCGCCAACTTTTTTGGGACAGGAGAATCTTTTGTCTTCACTGTAAGAGTCACCTTCAACATTTTTTTGTTTCTTTATTTCGCTAGGGTGGTGCAGTGGTTAGTGCTGCTGCCTCTCCCCTCCATTGTCTTGGGTTCAAATCTCAGCCTAGAAACTGTGCATGTTCTCCTTGTCTTTCTTCATTTACGCTGGCATTTCTCACAAACCCTAGTATGTGCACATAGCTAGAGACTCTAAAATAATCCTAACAAGGGTAATATGTGTGAGTGGGCCTCCCAACGGGCATGAGACCCATCTGGAGTTGATTACTGCCTTATGCCCATTGCTACCAGTTTAGGTTCCATGTCCCCATGACCGTTAACTGGATTAAGCAGGTTCAATAATGAAGGATGGATATTCATCTTGATGTGGTTTGTCTCATGCTACATTTTCAGTGTACATTGCCTACTTTCCACCTACAGCGCTTTCAGGGTGTATTCAGACCCCTTCACTTTTACACATTTTGTTAAGTTGCAGCCTTGTGCTAAAATTCTTTATTTTCTTCATTAAATGCACTCAATACCCCAGAATGATAAAGTAAAGTCAATATTTATTTAAAATAACAAACTGAAATGTCAAACTCGGCACTCATTTGAAGCCCCTTTAACAGTAATCTCCATTTGGAGTCTTCTTGAGTCTGATGTGGCAAGCCCCATGCACTGGGATTTGGGGATTTTCTGCCATTCTTCTCTGTAGATCCTCTCAAGCTTTGTCATGTTGGATGGAGACCATCAGTGGACAGCTGTTTTCAGGTCTTTCCTTAGATGTTCAATTGGGTTCAATTCTGGGCTTTGGCTGGACCACTCAGGGACATTCACAGTGCTGACCCCAAGCCACTCCTGTGTTGTCTAGACTTTGTGTCCTGTTGGAAGGTGAAACTTCAGCCCAGAATGTAGTCTAGAATGCAGAGTTTAATTAAGGAGATCTCTGTACTTTGCTCCATTCAGCTATACCTCAAACCTGATTACTTTCCCACTCCCTACCCCTGGAAAACAACCACCCCACAGCATGATGTTGGTACCACCAGGCTTCACCGTTGAAATTGTAGGTGATGGATGGTGTCTGGTTTCCTCCCGACATGATGCATAGAATTGTAGCCAAACAGTTCAATCTTGGTTCCATCAGACCTGAGATTCTTGTTTCTCCTAGTCTTGAGAGCCTTTTATGTCCCTTTTACAAACTCCAGGTAGGTTTTCATATGTTTTTCGGCCATCCTGCTATATAAAATTTTCAGTACAGTGTTGCAGTGATGGTTGTCCTTTTGGTAGTTTTCCCCATCTCCAGTGGGACCATCAGGTTCTTAGTCACCTCTCTTACTTTAGTTTAACGGGGCAACCAGCTCTAGGAAGAGTTGTGTTCTTCCAAACTTCTTCCATTTAAGAATCATGGAGGCCACTGTGCTCTTGGGAACCTTCAGTGCTGCAGGATTTTTTTGGTAGTCTTCACCAGATCTGTACCTCGACGCAATGCTGTCTCTAAGATCTGTGGGCAATTCCTTCGACCTCATGGCTTGGTTTCCACTCTGTGACACATTAGTCACTTTCCCACCATAGGAACTTTGTTTTCAGGAACCACTGAGTTCCTGTATAATGTTGATCCTGCGCCACTTGTAGTCCCTGGCCACTTTTGTATGACGTGTTCCCACCACACAGCAGGCACTGTAAGCTCTATGCACAATATGTGACATGCAAAGAAGAGTGAAGCGTGAAGTGAGGCATGTCCGAGAGTGTCCCTGCTGATCGATGTGGCGCAAAGGGCGGCATAATCAAGAGTTCACGGAGGACTCCCCCACCTTATTACTTCAAAGTGATTGCAACATCAAGGTGGAGATTATTGCTTTGAAGTGGCACGCCAGGGAGGCGGCTATGAGGGATGATGCGGTGCAAAGTGCGGCAGTCCGTCCTCAGCGATAACTAAGTCCAAAATATTAATAGGATAGCAAGATGGCGCCAGTGCTTGTGGTCAACCAATCAGCACAATTCATCAGTCAAGCCCCACCTACAGCAGTTACTGGTTGAATGAAAAGTACACACCCTGGAGTAGGAGCTAAAGTAAAAGTACTAGGAACTACAAATGGCCCGAGTTCCTGCGGTGGGATTGCAAGAAAACTTCTTTAGTACTCGGGTGTTGAACCGTGTTAGCCATAATGGATGTAGTAAGAAGTCAAGCAAAATGACATCTTGTATTGGCTAACTAAGAAAATTACATTACGCAAGCTTTCGAGGCAACTCAGGCCCGTTCTTCAGGCAAGATGTAATATTGCATATTGTAATCTTTTTTAGTTAGCCAGTAAAAGGTGTCATTTTGCTTGACTTCTCACTACAAGAAAACTTCTTGAGTTTCTAGAAAGTTCCTGCATCCTGAAAAAATTTCCTCCGATTGGAAAGCACCTGTTGTCCAATATAGGACCTCACATAGACCGGGTGTGCCTCTCCTGATCATGTGCAATCAATTGAACTGATCTCAGATGGACTCCCAACAAAGTGTAGAAACATCTCAATGAAAATCAATAAAATGGGATACACTCAAGTGTCATAGCACAGGGTCTCAATACTTGTGTTCATGGGATAGTTCATGTTTTTTTATTTTTAATAAATCTGCAAAAACGACTAAAATCCTCTGTTTGCTAGGTCATTCTGGGGTAGAGTTTTTTTGAAAAGAACAAAATTGAAATGATTTTAGCACAAAGCTGCTATATAACAAAATGTGAAAAAAGTGCAGGGCTCAGAAAACCTTCTGAAGGCATTGCATGTGGCAGATTGTCCCAGAGGTAACTCCTGTTTGTCCATTTAAGACCAGCAGAGCTCGTTCTCAAGCTTGTAGCAGTCTATGTATCTATCTACTATATCAGGGGTCGGCAACCTTTCAGCAGTATTCCACGTGCCGACATAATTCTACCAATTTTGTTATATATAGCATCAAAACGGGTCCAGTTATATGATAGATAGATAGATAGATAGATAGATAGATAGATAGATAGATAGATAGATAGATAGATAGATAGATAGATAGATAGATAGATAGATAGATAGATAGATAGATAGATACTTTATTAATCCCAATGGGAGATTCACATTTTCCAGCAGCAGCATACTGATACAATAAATAATATTAAATTAAAGAATGATAATAATGCAGGTGAAAAAAAGACAATAACTTTGTATAATGTTAAATGTTAACGTTTACCCCCCCGGGTGGAATTGAAGAGTCGCATAGTTTGGGGGAGGAACGATCTCCTCAATCTGTCAGTGGAGCAGGACAGTGGCAGCAGTCTATCGCTGAAGCTGCTCTTCTGTCTGGAGATGATCCTGTTCAGTGGATGCAGTGAATTCTCCATAATTGACAGGAGTCTGCTCAGCGCCCTTCGCTCTACCACAGATGTCAAACTGTCCAGCTCCATGCCAACAATAGAGCCTGCCTTCCTCACCAGTTTGTCCAGTTGTGAGGCGTCTTTCCTCTTAATGCTGCCTCCCCAGCACACCACTGCGTAGAAGAGGGCGCTCGCCACAACTGTCTGATAGAACATCTGCAGCATCTTATTGCAGATGTTGAAGGACGACAGCCTTCTAAGGAGGTATAGTCGGCTCTGTCCTTTCTTACACAGAGCATCAGTATGGCAGTCCAGTCTAATTTATCATCCAGCTGCGCTCCCAGGTATTTAAAGGTCTGCACCATCTGCACACAGTCACCTTTGATGATCATGGGGTCCATGAGGGGTCTGGGCTCCTAAAATCCACCACCAGCTCCTTGGTTTTGCTGGTGTTCAGGTGTAGATGGTTTGAGTCGCACCATTTAACAAAGTCATTGATTAGGTCCCTATACTCCTCCTCCAGCCCATTCCTGATGCAGCCCACGATAGCAGTGTCATCAGCGAACTTTTGCACATGGCAGGACTCCGAGTTGTATTGGAAGTCCGATGTATATAGGCTGAACAGGACCGGAGAAAGTACAGTCCCCTGTGGCGCTCCTGTGTTGCTGACCACAATGTCAGACGTGCAGTTCCCAAGACGCACATACTGAGGTCTGTCTTTAAGATAGTCCACGATCCATGCCACTAGGTATGAAGCTACTCCCATCTCTGTCAGCTTGTCCCTAAGGAGCAGAGGTTGGATTGTGTTGAAGGCGCTAGAGAAGTCTAGAAACATAATTCTTACAGCACCACTGCCTCTGTCCAAGTGGGAGAGGGATCGGTACAGTAATGGGCTTCAAAAGTATATTATAAGCAGATCTTATATTATTACTCATTCAACATTTTAAAATACATAGGATCATATGTGAAAAGAATGTGTCAATTTTTTTATAACTACATTTGGTGGCTTTATTTTTGGTTCCAATTATTTGACTAAAATAACTAGTTTGTTTCTTAAAGCCAGAAACAGATCTATAGCTTCACTTTTCTCATCAGATTTTTTAAACGTGGACTGATGTTTAGTTTAATAATGTCCTTGTACACTTGACGCAGAAACACGACACTTTCACAGCATAACACGCACACACAGCACGATCTTTTTGTGGTACAAATCCATTCATTCTATTCATTTGTCCAATAGTCTTGAAAAGAGCGAACATCAAGAGTTTGTCTTTTATGAGTCATTTTATGGCAGTATATTACTTAATAATAACGAGGTTTGTTTTAACATACTACGGCCTGCACTGAACACACGCATTCCCTTTACACGTGAGTCGCATGCACAAACTGTAGGTGAGGATGCGGAGCGCGAACACATGCGCTGTAATCGTCTTATGTAATACGCAATACCGTGGCTGTCCGTTTGTCTGTCCAGGATTTTAAATCACCTGTAGCTCGCAAACCATTTGAACTATTGACCTGAAATTTTGGTATACATATACCATGTGACCTCTACTGTCCGCTTTCAGGGTAATGACTGACCTCCAAGGTTACTCCTCCTTTTTATTTTTATTTTATTTGTAGAATCAATTCTCGGCAGCGGGCAGCAGGGCGGCCGTGTGGCGCATGTGTACGGGTGCCATTCTCATTCCCTACCACCTTCGCTAATCATTCTTGAGGCAGATTGAAGACTTAAGTGCCGATTAAGTGAAAGGTTAAAGAAAACATACTAAGTAATTGCAACACAAAAGCTAACTTAATCAGTTTTAACGCGAAAAGATGCCGACGAAACAAGAGAAGCAGCGGGTCGCTTGGGTGGAATAAAGAAGAGCTGCTCAGGAAGCAGCAAGCGCATCAACCTCTGAGCAAACGAATGGTAAACGTACAGAGAAAGAGAACGAAAACTAGGAATGCTCAAGTCAAGTGTACAGGTGCTGGTCATAAAATTAGAATATCATGACAAAGTTGATTTATTTCAGTAATTCCATTCAAAAAGTGAAACTTGTATATTAGATTCATTCATTACACACAGACTGATGTATTTCAAATGTTTATTCCTTTTAATGTTGATGATTATAACTGACAACTAATGAAAGTCCCAAATTCAGTATCTCGGAAAATTAGAATATCAATGAAGACCAATGCAAAAAAAGGATTTTTTAGAATGTTGGCCAACTGAAAGGTATGAACATGAAAAGTATGAGCATGTACAGCACTCAATATTTAGTTGGGGGCTCCTTTGGCCTGGATTACTGCAGCAATGCGGCGTGGCATGGAGTCGATCAGTCTGTGGCACTGCTCAGGTGTTATGAGAGCCCATGTTGCTCCGATAGTGGCCTTCAGCTCTTCTGAATTGTTGGGTCTGGCGTATTGCATCTTCCTCTTCACAATACCCCATAGATTTTCTATGGGGTTAAGGTCAGGCGAGTTTGCTGGCCAATCAAGAACAGGGATACCATGGTCCTTAACCAGGTACTGGTAGCTTTGGCACTGTGTGCAGGTGCCAGGTCCTGATGGAAAATGAAATCTGCATCTCCATAAAGTTCATCAGCAGCAAGAAGCATGAAGTGCTCTAAAACTTCACGGTAGACGGCTGCGTTGACCTTGGACCTCAGAAAACACAATGGACCAACACCAGCAGATGACATGGCACCCAAACCATCACTGACTGTGGAAACTTTACACTGGACCTCAAGCAACGTGGATTCTGTGCATCTCCTCTCTTCCTCAGACTCTGGGACCTTGATTTCCAAAGGAAATGCAAAATTTACTTTCATAAGAGAACATAACTTTGGACCACTCAGCAGCAGTCCAAAGGCGAGACGCTTCTGACGCTGTCTCTTGTTCAGGAGTGGCTTGACACAAGGAATGCGACAGCTGAAACCCATGTCTTGCATACATCTGTGCGTGGTGGTTCTTGAAGCACTGACTCCAGCTGCAGTCCACTCTTTGTGAATGGGTTTTGTTTCACAATCCTCTCCAGGGTGCGGTTATCCCTATCGCTTGTACACTTTTTTCTAGCACATCTTGTCCTTCCCTTCGCCTCTCTATTAATGTGCTTGGACACAGAGCTCTGTGAACAGCCAGCCTCTTTAGCAATGACCTTTTGTGTCTTGCCCTCCTTGTGCAAGGTGTCAATGGTCGTCTTTTGGACAACTGTCAAGTCAGCAGTCTTCCCCATGATTGTGTAGCCTACAGAACTAGACTGATAGACCATTTAAAGGCTTTTGCAGGTGTTTGGAGTTAATTAGCTGATTAGAGTGTGGCACCAGGTGTCTTCAATATTGAACCTTTTCACAATATTTTAATTTTCCGAGATACTGAATTGGGACTTTCATTAGTTGTCAGTTATAATCATCAACATTAAAAGAAATAAACATTTGATTAAACATCAGTCTGTGTGTAATGAATGAATCTAATATACAAGTTTCACTTTTTGAATGGAATTACTGAAATAAATCAACTTTGTCATGATATTCTAATTTTATGACCAGCACCTGTACAACGTGCAGTGCGCCGTTACTGGTTAAAATATAATAACAAGAGGTTGGTTTTAACGTTCCACGGCCTGCACATTTATATGTGATTCGCTTACGCAAAACGTAGGTGAGAGGCGCGAATGCGTGCGCTGTAATCAAAATACATGTTTTACTATATTTCAATTCAATCAGAGTGCCATTGAAAGTCGTCCCGCGTGCCATAGGTCGCCAACCCCCGTACTATATAATAAAATGTTATGATAGATAGATAGATAGATAGATAGATAGATAGATAGATAGATAGATAGATAGATAGATAGATAGATAGATAGATAGATAGATAGATAGATAGATAGATACTTTATTAATCCCAATGGGAAATTCACAAATGGTCAGTGTGTCCAGTCTCTCTGAGCAATCTGATTGGTCAGTTTGATTTTGGTGACAAAGAGGTGTAAAGGCGTATGAGCCACACAGATAGACACAGCTTCAAAGACGGCAAGTATAAAGCCAGACGAGAGGTGAGAAAGGCGGCTCAAAAATAAGGATACAGTCTGAGAAGCAGTCTTTATGAGATCACACTTGAGAGAGGGAGCGCCAAAGAAGGGACATTCACACAAACGCGCGCACAGATACTGAGGAAAAGCGCTCAATGTACACACACTTCGGGCTAGAGACGCAGTGACGTACTTAGGGGCGGGCGGAGGGGGCGGTATTATTGGCCCAAAGGCTCAGTACAATTCGTGTGTAAGCAGCAAAGTTCGGAAAAACATCACTCATGAATGAAAAAAGTAAAATTTTCTGATTTTTATCCACAAACGCTTCAAAAATAATTTTCAGACTGTCCTTCTGTGACGGCATCAGACACAGCAGTTGAAATTTATGAGACAATAACAAAAATAAACTTAAACATTACACCCATAATAATTTCTAGGAATATAAACAACTAATTTATAATTTCGTTTCGTTATCAATCCGATTGCGTTCTTGCTCGGTGCAGAAAACAACCTCACCTGTCACTTGTATACCATACTGGTTCTGGTTTTCGCAGCGTAATTATATTAAACTAATAATTAGAACACGGCTTATCAGTGCGTCTATAGTATATTCTTGTCTAGTTGATGCTTATAAATAATTTATTATGTGAACAAGTATTGCTGTTTCTCTATATATGAATAAAACTATGCAGAATTTATCTTAATTTTTCTCTATACGCATTTTAATTTTCCACTTAAATAGATTAACATATTCACATAAGTTGAAGGGCGGAAAATTGAAGCACCACGCCGCCCCGAGCGGCACGAACTCGAGCTACGCCACTGTAGAGACAGCAAATATTTTTTTAATTATTCTACACATGTCAATGACAGATACCATGGGTAGTAATAAATAAAGTGAATAAAAATGAATGGCAGTAGCTTGTCAGTTTCCCAATTCTCCATCCATTTTCTTCAACTGCAAGTTATTTTAAGAGGTTTTGCTCTGCTTTTGTGATAATTGTCAGTGCTACAGAGGTGGATGATGGTGTCCTAAGCTGTTTTTTTTTTTTTTGTTTCCCCCTTTACAGCTGCGTCCTGAAATGGAGCGTTATGAATGGGTGTCTGTGCAAAACCCAAAGGTGACCGAGGATGTAGCTCCTTGCCCCCGAAGGCGCGCCCATTCCTTCTCGCCGGGCTTCTCCACTTCTGCCTCTTCACGGCAGCCTCCTGCAAGTGGCCTAAGCAGAGATATGAACCACTTGAGCTTCCCGACTGAGAAACCTGCAGACATGCCATCCAAAACAAACACCTTCTTTATGTCCGGAAGTAAAGATGGGATCATCATAGGTAATTAAAGCTTGGACTCGGAATGCATTGGTATTCATTTTACACCAGTAGGTTGGGGAAAAGTAATTATTACTGAAGGAACTCTGTCATTTAAATCTCGCAACTGCGTGTTCACATCTCGGGAACGATTACGAAGCTTTTTACTATCTATAAAACGTTCGAACAAAAATAACCCCAGGTGAAACTAATCCCATGTGAATCGACATGTCAGTAATAATTCCGTAATCTGAATTTTTGAGAAAATATGGAGTCGGTCGAAAAACTTGTCCACGCTCTTTGTGACCCAATACGATTCATGCTGTGTTGGTCAAGTGGGTAAGTGTGGAGAAAGGAGCTCTAAATGCAAAATTCTTATGAGAAGACTCATGTTTGCAGCTTGTTATGTATGGTAGATTACTCGAGCAAAAATTAAATGCAATCTAACGTGTTAACTACGTTGAAATCATATCATAGTTAAAAAAAACATATCAACCAAACGATTGCTTTTCACTAGGGTACACAATTGTCGTGTCAATTTAAAATGAAATACAAAACGTCTTGCATTCTACTTCATGCTCACAGATCGCATGTCATAACTAAATGAAAAGCAGGCGTATTGCATTTTGCTTAACGGCATTTCCTTCTATTCGAGACCAGCCTTTAATGTGTCACAACTAGAGAAAAGCCAAGCAAAATGACACCTTTTATTGGCTAACTAAAAAGATTACAATATGCAAGCTTTCCAGGCAACTCAGGCCTGAAGATGGGGCCTGAGTTGCCTCGAAAGCTTGCATATGTGTCACAACTAAAAAGTAATCAATTGACCAATCAGCGTCAAAAGGTTGGAGCAAGGGGCGTTACCTATTGGGCTAAGAGGCGTTACAGTTTTAAACATCTGTGGCGGCGAGCACAAATTCAGTCAATCTGGAAACGGAGAGAAGTACTTTTTAGGTCTCGCTGAAGAAGTTTACACTAAAGTTGTCAACTTTATACATGTTAAAGTAAGCAGTGCGGTAAACATTTTGTGGTGTGGGTTGTTAGCGATTTAAACTAAATACTATAAGGACGCATTTGTTAGTGTTAACGAGCTAGTGTTTTCTTCGCAGCCTTTTATTCATACCCTCTGTGATCAACAGATATTTGTCAGTTGTTCCCGTCTTTCAACACGCAAGAGAATGAAATCGTCATTTAGACAGCCAGCTTTCTAATGCTCAATGAGACGACGGAGCCCCCCTGCCTTATTAACTCCTTGAACTTCTTTCCAAGTAATCCACACTCGTGATGGGAACGCTTTTTTCCCCAGATGTTGAAGGCCCCCGCCCCACTTCTTGACGCTGATTTGTCATTTATTTATTTTTACTTTAGCACATTAGAAGTGTGCCATCGTATCGAAATGGAATATGTTGGCGCTAAACAAAAAGCAATACGTCTGCGTTTTTTAACTATGAGACTCGATCTATGGACATGAATTAAAATGCAGGCTGCTTTGTATTAAATTTTAAACTGACATGAAAATTGTGTGCCTTCGTGAAAGGCAATCGATCATTTGGTTGCTGTGTTTTTAATTAACCATAGCCAAATTAAATTGGCCCACTTGCATATGTATTCAGTTTAAATGTAGTTAAAACATTGGATTGCATTTAATTTTGGCACAAATACTTTTCCATAGTTATGGATTGGAATAATTACATAGTTATAATATGTATGGCTGTTTTGAGGTGACAACTTTCCTTTACCCGAGAAGGCGTGCATAGTGCCGGTGCTAGGTTATTTTGGGCTTGTTAGTGTGCCAACCGACTGTTCGGTCCCCTCCCACCCTTCCTTATATAATTCACCTTAATGGTGGCACCGGCCCTGGGCGCGCATATCTGTCATTTTTCCAGACATGTCTTAGGCAATGCAAATACATGATAAAAATTATAGACATCGTGTGGTAACAGTGACTTTACAGACATATCGCATGTCTTGAAAGGTTATCTTGTTCGAATAAGGCTTAACTTATATAACGCCTTTAAAAACTGAAGGAAATATCTTCATTTTAAGAGTTTCAAAAATCTCAGCACTACAGTTCGGAGCAGCGGTCCTCAATGTGAGCTTCTCGGGCGAGTTCTGTGTGATGAAGTAGGCTTTCAATACGCAGGCGCGCGCAATTCCGGGTAGTGGAAGGAGATGAGTCCTGGAGATGATTCAGTAACGCCGCCTGACCGCCAACTGGATTGCAGGGTTTTGTCGCTTGGTTTGCTTAACTTGAGTCAGATAACCCTAATCCATTAATAATCTTAACTATAGTGTAGCCATGTGTTATAAGTGACGGATAATAAAAAGCGACAATCTCTTAAATGAACTGGACCTGGGAATGTCCGCAGCTGGATTCTATTGAGTGACAGTGGCAATGAAGAGTGAAGCGACACGAAGTGCAATGTAATCCGGAGTCCATACCCCCACCCCGCCCTTGTATTGCTTCAAAGCGATCACAACTTCATGGCCGAGATTATTGCTTTGTAGTGTAGTGCCCTGCTAGGAAAGAAAACACGCCAGACAACGTTTTCTTAATTCAGGCAAAAACTGTTTATTGAACTTGCTTAAACTAAATACGCCTGTTGCCTATCCCCTCATCACACTGCAGTGCGTGTGAATTGTGCCTTTAGAGGCGCAGCGCTTTCCAGCCGCTACAGTAGCGCCACACCAGGGTGGTGGCTATAAAGAGTGTTGCGGTACGAAGTGTGGCAACCAATCAGCACAATCCCTCAGCCAAGCCCCACCCACGATACTTCCTGGTTGAATGAAAAGGACATTTTTCTGGAGTAGGACCCGAGCTCCTGCGGTGGGAATGCTATAAAAGTTTCTGAGCTTCTACGAAGCCCCCGGTTCTTGGCAAAAGTTCCTGTATAGGGAAAGCAAATTTTGTCAACTGTAGGACCTCCTATATGGAGACAAGTGGGTGCCTATGGCGAGCTTATCTCTGTCATTTTTCCAAATGGAAAAATTACAGACATCGTGATTTTACACACATATGTCCCGAAGGCTCATCGTGTTCGAATAAGGCTTAATTTATCTAATGCCTTGAAAAATTGTAGGAAATATATTCCCTTTAAAAGTGTCAGACATCTCAGTTTCGCACCATTGGTCCTCATCTGAGCTTCAACTGAATCCCTCAGGAGATGGTAACGCTGGTGTCTCTGCTTGCTTTTCAGGAGGTGGTGAAGGACAGGCTCTGTTTATCGACCAAGACCTACACCATGGACACACCGAGCGCAGTGACACATTTAATAACCCCCCACTGTGTAAGGAAAACTTCCAGATTCAGCTGCTTGAGGTCTGGAGTGTTGACAACACCCCCTGAAGGGAGTCTGCCCGTCGGAGACATCGCATGGGCAAATTAAAGACCAGGTTGATGGATAAACCGGCTATGATGCATGCGTGTGGAAGAGGAGAAGGAATAGGGTGAGATTTACTGACCTGGGACGTCCCAAATCATGACAGCTGACAGATCTGATGTCCCTCGCTAGTAGACCACCCCTGTTATCTTGTGATCTGATCCATCACCTCATTTGTCTTCTGCTCTTTTTGAACTTATTGGAGTTATTTCTTTTTGTAACATGCTTAGCTGGGCAGAGCTCAGGAGTGTTTGGATTTCTCCGCTTTCATAAGGGAATGGGATGTACTGAAATGTGTTTCCAAAATGTTAAACTTTATTTACTAAACCAAAATTACACCCGCACTATAAATATGACAGCAAGTAGACATAGAGCAGTACTGATTTATTTACACAATGAAAGGCATGAAGATATCACAGCAATCACCTGCGGGCTCTTCTCTTTATAATTTATGTTAAGTTTGACAAATGAGAAGCCAGTTGCCCTGTAAATATTTTGAAAGCCGGCTATTATGTTGTTAATTAAGTGAAATAAAAATGAGATAATGACCTGCATGTCACGTGATACTCCCTCATCTAATTTTGTATCTGTTTTCTTTTGCTTAACTTAATGACTTTTTGAACTGTTCCAGTTTTTACCGTTCTGGAATCTAAATTGAAGTTCCGTTTCTACGAGAGTCAAGTCGATAATTATCCGCACCTTTGTGATAATCTTGTTTGGGTTGGCTGTACGGTTTTCCCCGCACACATCTGGATGTGGTCACGCCGGTAAAGTTCCCACCTTGATCCGTCAGTGTCTCCTTGTTGTCTTCTAGGAGGAAATATGGCCACTTCGCTCTTTGTTTACACCCATGAAGAGCAGTGAGCAGAGATCCACTTTTGAAGATGGGGTCGAAATCTTCGTCAGATTCAGGGTACGGACTTGTTCGATGCTCTCGTCCGTACAGGAGCAGACTGGGTCTCAAAACTGGCCTAGGCATCCTTCAACGAATGAGGTGACGAGGTCGACCCACTCAGCCCATTATTCATTGTCATTTTCTTAAACTTTGTGATGAGTACGCGGCTCGCTACTTACTATGAGCCTATGATATGAACTTGCATCTAAACTGTTGCCAAACTTAATCTGTTCACTGTTGTTTAGACACAACTTAAAATTTGACGACATGCTTAGAAATAAAATTTAATGAAAAGAAAAATTTTGCAACACGGCTTACACGTTATTAGAGTCAATGTCATGTCCAAGTGCCAGTACCTAGTAAGCTAGTAGCTGCTCATTTACAATGGAGTAAATTATAACCGAGGTTATAATGAAAATCTCACATGATTGAAATGTTGCATTAACTTAACGATAAACTAAAAATGTTCCGTCCTAATATGAAAAATTCCTATCCTGTGCTTTATAACTTTTTTTCATCATACTAATAATTGCAGCTGAAAACCACTAATTATCGCTCACGCCGACAACCAAAGAACATAAAATGGATAATACATAATCTAAACTAATTATTAGTACTGAAGAATTTAAATACTAGGTATGAGATAAAATAAATTGCAATAATGTATATGCTAACCGACATGTAGCGGTATCGAAACAGAAATCGGCAAAAGGCAGTTTTGTCCAAATTTTTCGCTGCAACGTTGTGTACTGACAACTAAAACAACTTGATGACGTAAATACGGTATATTATATAGGACTATAGAAATCGCAGTACCGGATAGATAATGTTTAGTAGTTTAGAAAATTAATTTTAATGTCTAAAACAACTTGATGACGTAATACGGTATATTATATAGGACTATAGAAATCGCAGTACCGGATAGATAATGTTTAGTAGTTTAGAAAATTAATTTTAATGTCTAAAACAACTTGATGACGTAATACGGTATATTATATAGGACTATAGAATCGCAGTACCGGATAGATAATGTTTAGTAGTTTAGAAAATTAATTTTAATGTCTAAAACAACTTGATGACGTAATACGGTATATTATATAGGACTATAGAAATCGCAGTACCGGATAGATAATGTTTAGTAGTTTAGAAAATTAATTTTAATGTCTAAAACAACTTGATGACGTAATACGGTATATTATATAGGACTATAGAAATCGCAGTACCGGATAGATAATGTTTAGTAGTTTAGAAAATTAATTTTAATGTCAAACAGTAACCAGTACCGGATAGATAATGTTTAGTAGTTTAGAAAATTAATTTTAATGTCAAACAGTAACCAGTACATAAAATTTATTTCATGAAACAGCCGGCACATGACCAGACCAGAGTCCGCGGCCCACCAGGCATTGCCCAAATGCCATAACGGCCAGTCCGCCCCTGCATCTGTAGTGGATGTGGATTGGCATCCCACTCGTTCTTCATGTTCAACACTTGCCCAACCATTTTTAAACTTCTCAATTCAGAGTACAGTCTCCATATCGTGCAGTGTAAATACCACATGGGTTGGACGAGCATCCCGACCAAAAAGAGAACAGTTCCTTACCCGGACGGGAGGCTCTAAGCAGGCAGATGGGCATCCAGGCCAGGAGAAAGGAAGGAGCCAGACCCAGAAGAAATGGCCAGAAAGGTTTACTGTCTTAATATTTCAAGACTGTTGAAGATCTGCGGTGGGTTGGCGCCCTGCCCGGGATTGGTTCCCGGCCTTGCGCCCTGTGTTGGCTGGGATTGGCTCCAGCAGACCCCCGTGACTCTGTGTTCGGATTCAGCGGGTTGGAAAACGGATGGATGGATGGGACTGTTGAAGATTATATTTTATGCTTAATAGATATCTCTACTTTTTAATCCTCAAATGCCGCAGCTGTGGAGCTTGTTTTGTTTTGGACGTGCTCTGTCTCTAGGTATGTCAGAGGACTGGGACTTTGTGAAGTGGGGTCCAGCCTCACGTGAGGAGGCAAAATGGGGTGGTGGAGGGATAAGGGGGGAGAGAAAGAGAGCAAGCTATATCTAATCTATCCTTTTAATCCTTATAATTATAACTTCCAATGTAGCAATAGGCTGCATGGCAATAACTCGTGGGAAAATTGGAAATTAAGGTTAAAGCTGTCTCATTTCCAGTTAAGACTACAAGATGACATCAAAAATTCAGAATCAATGTCTCCATGATGCGACGGTTAACTTTGTGAGCTGGAATGTTAAAGGCCTGAATCACGAATTAAAGAGAAAGAAAGTATTCGCTCACCTAACAGGTCTAAACGCTAAAATAGTATTTTTACAGGAGACCCACTTACTAAGGCAAGGATCAGTTCCAGCTGCAAAAGACTGGACTGGCCAAATGTTAAATACCAGCTTTACAAAAAAAACTAGAGGTGTGGGAATTCTTATACATAGAACAGTCTCATTTGTAGCATCAGATGTAGTATCTGATCCTGAAGGGAGATATGTGATTGTCATGGGCAACTTTAGAGCACATCTGTCTCGCTTGAAATTGTCCAAAATGTTCCCAGGGCAAGACCCAACCTGTGAACGCCGCAATCAGACTCCAGCCTCACTGGGCCACATGTTCTGGGCCTGCGCTAAATTAACATCATTCTGGACAAAAATTTTGAAGTGCCTTTCAGACAACCTTGGTGTCCCAATCCCTCTTAATCCACTAACAGCTGTGTCTGATGGTCTTCCAGAGGGGTTTAAAGTGGAGAAGGGCAAACAAACTGTGACTGCCTTCACTACACTATTGGCACGTAGACTTATTTTGCTAAACTGGAAGAATCCTAACTCTCCTCTTTTAAGTCAGTGGGTAACCGATGTTTTATATTATTTGAAATTGGAAAAAATCAAATTGTCACTTAGAGGATCTGTGCAGAACTTTTTCAAAACCTGGCAGGATCTAATCAATAATATTTTAGAATAAGCTCTTAAAGCACAGAGGAAGCAGATTCTTTCCCCATTTCTTTTTCTTCTCCATTTATCTGTACCCACCTATTAAACTCATCAATTTATTTATTTTTACTATTTTTAAGTTTTATTCTGTTGGCCATGCTCTCTTTCTCAGGGGTGGGGGTTGATTTGTTTTCAATCCTATTTTTTTGTAAAAATTGATCTATTTGTATGGAATGATTACAATAAAATAAATAAAATTAAAAAAAAAAGAAATGGCCAGAAGGGATGGAAGGACTGCGGTGGGTTGGCACCCTGCCCGGGATTGGTTCCTGCCTTGTGCCCTGTGTTGGCTGGGATTGGCTCCAGCAGACCCCCGTGACCCTGTGTTCAGATTCAGCGGGTTGGTAAATGGATGGATGGGATGGAAGGACAGCCCATCAGTCATAAAAGACGGCACAGGGGATACATTAATCCCCCAAGGACACAAGATGGCAGCAGGCCATTTGGGAACCAGCAGGGAATGCTGGGAGTTGTAGTCCGGCAACACAGCCCTGCTGGGGACCGTGGGTGCCACAAGGGGTAACTATTAGGAGGTGCGCTCCCCAATTTATGGGACTTCCATATGACCCGGAAATACTTCCACTGGGCAGTGGCCCTGGCACCGAAACGGCACTCGACTGGAGGAGGGTAGTGCGGTGGTGAGAGGAATTGTGGAGAGAGAGAGATACTCATGCTTTGTGCTTGTGTTGTATGTAAATAACACACCATTATTTGAACCCAGGACTCTTTGTGTAATCGTGTTTGGGGTTTGGGGCTCACTGACACTTCGGTTTCCATCACAGCAGAAAGCCAGATCACTGCTCGCTGCTCTTCTTTGCTACAAACGCAGAGCAGAGCCGCCATATTATTCATAGGAAACAACAAGAGAAACTGTCCGATTGAGGTCGAAACCACAAACACATTGCATTTTCACACATGTGCGAAGAAATCTGTAAAGTCAACCCAGAGAAAATGATCACAAAAATGCAGATAATTATTAATTTACTGTTGGATTTTTCTCCTGTAATTATTATTTTTGTAAAAAATATTTGTATTTGTGCCATTCTGGGTTTTTATAGACAATGATATTTTATGGGATTTTGTGTACTTGTCAAAATACTTGTCAAAATTCACAGAGTGTGATGTCACTACCATGATGGGATAAAATGGTCCCTTTTTATGATTCTTTTTCTCTGGTTTTGATCTCTTAGGACGTCTTTTGACTTTGTTTTTGATTTCACGTATTGGGCTGTGATTTTATTCTTGTTTCATTTTCTGGTCTTGACCTTGGATTTAGTCTTCAATTACGTTTCTTCTCCTGATCCTTTATAAATTTAGTTGCTATTTTTCTTCAAAGCAGTCCACTGCACATATTACTTATTTCCTTATTTACCCTTTTGGTGAAACATTGTCTATTTAAGGAAGGAAACAAGTTGCTAATCTTCACTTGTCCTTCACTTCTTATTATTACTTTGTACAAAAGGTGAAAACAGAGAGCTGTATTGCAACTTAACTAAAAACATGTGGACCTCTGGTATTCCCAAGATAAAGGTTCCAGTCCCCGTAGTTTAGGAGTACCACCAAATACCAGGGCTGTTGTTCTTCTTTCTATCAAGTAATCTGCTTCTGCAATTTGCTTCATGCACAGCAGATGTCGCTGCTCTTCATTTTTCCCTCTGCTTTGACACCTTGTCAATCAGTTTATTTGTGCAGTTTGCCATAAGAAAGACATGGACCCTGATAACTTTGTGAGAGTTGCTGCTAACGATGTTTTTTTGCTTCACCAGCACATGTCACGTCATAAGCTTTCAATTAAGAGCAAGATCAAGGTTCTAACCCCAGTGACCTGGCAGTAATCACATGACAGACAGACATAACCCTTAGCATTTTGTATAAATTATCATAGAAGACAAGGGTTGGCTGGCATCCATCCCAGGATGGATGGATCCTTACCCAGCCGGGTTGCCTTGGTAATGGAAGGGTGGAAGGAGACCGCCAAACAGGACCAGGTGCTTCTCCAGTACAACAGTTGGCAGCATCTCTCTGATGGGTCTCCCATATACACATACCACAGGGCTGCACGGAAATTGGAGTACCCATGGGGAGCCTTCAGAAGGAGCTGTAGGGAGGAGGGTTCCTCAGTTTTGGGAGGTTCTGCCTGACCTGTAAGTGCTTCATGGATGCAGTGTGGTAGCACCAGAAGTACTCCCAGGTCTGGTATAAAGGAAGTCACTCTTCCTCACATGGGGAGTTGGAGTCAGGTGGAAGAAGGACAAGCTTGCTTTGGAGGAGTGGATGGATGGAAGGAAAGAAAGAAAGAAGGAAGAGAAATATTTATTGTATCATATTTGACAATTTGTTTGCACCTGAGACTTTTTGTGTTGTTGTGTCTACGGTTTTGGATGCTGCAACACCTGTACAGGTCACTATATATATATATATATATATATATATAGTAACAGATAGAGGGCACTATCGCTCCCTTGAACCCTTGTTCCAGACACCAGATAAAAGTCCAATTATTATTTACTTTATAATAATAATGTGCACCAAGCACCTTCCACTCCACTATACTCATAAATAACACACAAATCACTAATCAATAACAATCTTCCACTCCCAGACGCGTTGCTACCCTTCCTTCCAGCTCAGCTCGTCGTCTGAGATTTCCCATCGTCCTTTTATAGTCCCTGACCCGGAAGTGTTTCCAACCCCCCAGTCCATGTGACTTTCCATCACTTCCAGGTCAGATAAAAAGTTCTCTTCTTCTTCATCCTGGAAGCATGTCATTCCTCCTGTCGCTGTGACTAAGACGTACTTCCGGGGCGTAGGGCATGTAAAAATCCTTGGGCCTCCCTGCAGCGTCCTCTAGCGGCCCCCATGGTATCCAGCAGGGCTGTGGATAAAAACCCCATTGTCCAGGATTCCCTGCTGGCCTTCGGGGCACCTCCATGCTGCAGGGAGAGCTCCACCTGGGGGCTTGGGGGTATTGGCCGGGATGAATGGCCGGCCATATTCCACAATATATATATATATATATATACATTTATATATATATATATATACATTTATATATATATATATATATATATATATATATATATATAATATATATATATATATATTGTGGCATATGGCTGGGACCCTTGCCGGGCTGGGATGCCTCCACTCTGGAAGAACTGGTGGAGGGAGCATATCCAGAGCATTACCTCGTACGGAGCACTAGATGGCAGTCCCCTGGGTTGCAGCGGTGCCTTGGACTCCCACAGGGCTCCATAGGAGCTGGACTTTGGAGCAGTAGTCCTGTGGGCACCACCAGGTGGTGTTGCAGTTACTGCTGAGCCCTGAAGTATAGCTCTTCCACCACACCCGGAAGTGCTGCCGGAAATGCGTCAACAAGCACCTGGAGCACTTCCGGGTGCATTATAAAAGGAGCCAGCAGACACTACTCAGGAAGCCAGAGTCAGGAGGAGGTGGACAAAGCTTGCTTGGAGGAGTGGAGGGAAGAGAAAGAGAAAGAGAAAGAAGTTAATTGTATTGTGCTTAATGGACTGTGTTGTGCTTGTAGGAAACAAGGAAAAAATAAAAGCGTGTGCTTGTACTTGTACCTCTGTGTGTGTTTGTGTCAGATTTGGGAGGCTGGAGCGACCTCTGCTGGCCACTATATATAAATATCGTGTGAGAGACGGCCAGGATGTGGCAGCGCCACAGATTCCCACAGGGCATCATGAAATCTGAAGTTCTTTAGCTCAGCCC
Organism: Erpetoichthys calabaricus; assembly: GCF_900747795.2. Taxonomy (NCBI): domain Eukaryota; kingdom Metazoa; phylum Chordata; class Cladistia; order Polypteriformes; family Polypteridae; genus Erpetoichthys; species Erpetoichthys calabaricus. Next base: position 20,494,691 of record NC_041407.2, read on the forward strand.
TGTTGGGTTCTGTGGGTGCCACCGGGGTGTGCTGTGGGAAGTAAAAAGCCCTACCTTGTTGGGTTTCAGCCTAACCTAGAAGTGCTCTTGGGCTACGATTATGGAATGCCAGAAATGCTCCCGGCTTTCAAATAAAAGGAGTCTGGAGGAGGAAAATGAAACTTGCTGGGAGGAGTGGAGGAAGCAGTGATGGAGAGAGAAGACAATTATAGTGCATTGCTGTGTACCTGCTGTTTACTTGTACTTGTGGCTGAAGCGTGGGAAACGCTTACTGGGAAGCATTTCACACAGAATAAAAGCCTTTATTGCAGTACTTGTGTCCAGGTTTGTGTGTGTTAGGTGTTTGGGTAGGGGGAGTGCCCCCTGGTGGCCACAAGAGATCTAGCTAGACAGATATAGATATACACTAACATTAGGATCATGCTGGCCACAAAGGCAATAATGACTGGTCAGAAGATGAAATGTGAGACGAGAAAATGAGTGTAGTCAAAACCAGAGATTAAAGCCTGTATGACATCTAAACCCAAAGCGAGATCCAAATCGAGGGCCAGTACACAGTCAGAGTTTCTTAATATTTCAGTTTTTTATTTTAAATAAATTTCAAACATTTCTGAAAAGCTGGGTTCACTTTGTCATTCTGGGGCATTGAAGTTACATGATGTAGGAACAGAAAATAATTGAAATGATTTTAGGACAACATAACAAAATGTGAAAAAGGTGAAGGGGTCTGGAGACTTTGTATCAGTGTCCACTGTAGTTTACATATCTAGGATCAATGGTAGCCCAAGATGCAGAATTAGAGTCAGAGATGACCTATAGAGTGCAGTGTGGATGGAACAATTGGAGTATTGAGAGATGAAAGAAATAAGGCGAAGGTTAAAGGTCAGGTCTTTAAGACAGTGGTAAGACCAGCTATGATGTATGGAGCTGAGACACGTCCATTAAAGGGAGCCCACGAGAAGAAATAGGATGTGGCAGAAATGAGAACGTTGTGATGGATGTGTGGAGTTACAAAAAAAGGACTAAATAAAGACTAACTTATACTTCTGCACAGATGCTGTGCCGTTGAAAGCAGTTCATACTTCTACATCTCGGCATGCTGCAGTCACAAACCTGAATGTTAGTTGGTTACGTTTGTAACACGTAATAAAAGTAAAGGATATATTTCATGCATTCAACAGCCAAATAATCACGGTGGTCTAATCTTACTGGAGTTTCAGTTAATAAACTGCAAACAGCAAATGATCTGCCTTGTAATACAAAGACAGAAAAGACCAATGGAGCCGATGGTATGTTAGACCGGTGAACATCACAAAGCACTGGGAGTTGGAGTTTTCCACACTACATAGTTACCAAACTGGCCAATCAGAGTCATAAGGGTCTGCATAGAGTCCACGTCAACGCAACACGCAGCCACATTTTTGAGGATGTGCGCATCAGGCGTAGTTACGGTGCAGCTACGGCGTAGGCTTGACACAGAAGTATAAGTCTGCCTTCAGAAATGAGACAATCCGGAGGTAAGGAGAGAAGTTGGAAAAATGGAGAAGGGCTTTAGAAGATGGGGAAATAGGAAAACCAAAGCAGAATATTAATGAGGATCAGGATTTAGAAATTAGCCTACAGGGAAAGCCATTGAAAAGTATGGGTACGTTTGTTATATCCCAAGATGAAGAAACTAGAGTCAGAGATAACCCAGAGTGCAGTGTGTATGGGACACTTGGATGCATGTGTGATCAAAGAATTAAGGTGAAGGTTAAAGGTGAGGTTTTTAAGATGGTGATAAGACCAGCCATGATGTGTGGAGCTGAGACACGGGCAGTAAATGGAAAAGAATAGGAGAAGAAGTTGGATGTGGCAGAAATGAGAATGTTGAGATGGATGTGTGGAGCTACAAAAAAAGGACAGAATAAGAAATGAGACCATCAGAGATACAACAAAAGTGGGCCAGATAGCTAAGAAAGTACAGGAAAATAGTTGGAAGTGATATGAACATGTGAGAAGGAGAGACAAGGAATATGTGGGCCACAGAGTGATGGGAATGGAAGTCCAGGTGAAGAGAAATTGAGGGAGTGAAAATAAAAGAAGATCTGAAGGAAAAGGGTCTGACTGGCAAGGAGGTGCAGGACTATGTTATATGGAGAAGGCTGATTAAGCACAGCAGCCCCGCATAGAAGTGAGAAAAGATGAAGAGGAAGAAGAAGAGGAAGGAGAAACATCCACTGTAAATGGCATGTCACTAGCAACGGTGTCTGCTCTTGTCTGCATTTCTCCTTTAATGTGTGAAGGATTATCGATGACTTCAAATTGACCACATTAATGAGTGAGTGTGTGTGTGGGTGTGAAAGTTTGGCCTGTGATGGACTGCGGCCCCCCTTCCATCTTGCGTACAACTGGCTCTGCCATCCCACACCACTAAAACTGGGTAACCCTGGTTACAAAATGGATGAATGGATGGATGGAAGCTTTTAAGAAGGACCCAAAAACAAGACCGCAGCCCTGCACTGCTTGGATGAGAAGACATGTTTCTATAGTAACATTGGCTCGAATATTAACAGGATGCCATGGTTACCATAAACTGTGAAAATAAATATTTACTGGATGTGGATAAAATGTTAAAATATAAAACGGGCTCATGAAATGATGGAGAGAAAATCTGCCCACGTATTGCAGACCCGCCACACATCCCGTGTAGAATGTAATCTGTGCAGGGAACAAAGGAGAGGAATTCTAAATGCATATTTTCCAGTTGTTTGTGCGTTTTGCTCAGTTAAAGCATGAAAAACTGAAAATAGTCCTGCAGAGCACTTAGCCATGGCTAGCATATTTTGAAGTTATTTTTATAAATGTCATTTTTATGGCTTCTTTTTCAGACTCTGCTGTTGAAATGGCCCCACATGAGCTGTTGGCATTGAAACTGCAAATCAGTAAATATTGCGTACTTCTGATTAGAATATTCAGCGATTATTTCAGCCCACTTTGCTAATTGTAGGGCCGTGGGGAACCTGAGCTTATTAAAGCTGCAGGCCATAATTCATAGTTAATATTAATATTTATATTTCTAGGGCACCCTGCTGGTGAAGTGGCTACTCATACGTAGCAAGGCTTTGAATCCCAGCCATCCTGAGGTCTCCAGTGGTTACAATTGTAATCCTGGGCCCACGTATATATATATATAAATGTAAGGTGACATATCAACCTGTGGTGGGTTGGCACCCTGCCCAGGATTGGTTCCTGCCTTGTGCCCTGTGTTGGCTGGGATTGGCTCCAGCAGACCCCCGTGACCCTGTGTTCGGGTTCAGCGGGTTGGAAAATGGATGGATGGATGACATATCAACACCAAGCCTCCACCATTGGCCCTAGGAACATGAAATTTGGAGGACACGTTCCTTTTATGTTGTAGGCACCCGCTAAGAAACGGTTTTTCCAAATTCTGCCCCTGAGTGGGTGAAAAGGGAAAAGTATGTTTTATACAAATTTGATCATCATACATAATAAAGTAATTCAATTTTTTGGGAGAAGAAAAATAAGAAGCAACTTTAATAAACAATTATTGATGACAATTGAGATATGAAAAATTCAATAAAAAAAAAACATCAATCTTCATAATAAAAAGAGTAAAAGGGTCCTTATGGAAAAGCTGCAATCAAATATGTGATTTAGCACATATAACCAGAAATATAAAGATCTGTTATATTTTCAAATATTAAAAATATACTATGTCAATATTTATTTAATAATTAAAAAAAAGAAGTTTTTTCAAGAAATTCAACTTAAATAGATAAAGACATAACAAATAGCATATTCATTAATATTACCATTGTTGAGTTATTATGAGAGATGTGTCTCATGAATGCTTTATTTGAGACTAGGGGGCTCTGCCCTCTGCTCGCTTCGCTTGCCAACCTCCGTGTACTCGCTACACATTAGCCACTTCTCAGATCTGCCGCTCATGTATGGGGAAGAAGATGTACAATTTAAACAGATTATTATTTTCATGGGAATTTTTACATATGCATAATAGAACTAACTATTTTACTTTACAGTGAGTAATTAACCATAGTAACAAATAGTAAAATGTAATAAATTGAAAAAAAAATTATGTTTCACGTTGCATTATATGTTTTTGTTCTGTTAGGCTTTGAAATTAACACACAAATACTTTTTAAACTGTGGCACCCAGCTGGGTTTGTCGCCCGACCGGGATGCCCAGGAGGAGCGGAGGAGGGGTTGTGCCTCCTCCAGGACACCAGGGGGCGTCCTCCTTGGTTGCTTTGGGGGCCACGGGTACAGAGCTTGGAAGCTCTACCCTGTACGGGCCCGTGGTCACCGCCAGGGGGCGCGCCGATGCCTTGGGAGTGTTGGACCTCAGTACTTCCGCCACACTGGGAAGTGCTGGGGGGAAGAGATATGGAGACACCCAGTGGACTTCCGGTTTCACCGCTGGGGCTTCCGCCACACAGGGGTGTGGCTACAGGCCCTCAGGATGCAGCTGGAGCCCATTTGGGGTGAATAAAAGGGGCCGCCTCCCTCCAGTCAAGGGCGAGAGTCGGGTGGAAGAGGACGAAGCTTGGTGGAGAGGAGTGAAGGCGGACCAGAGACTGATAAGGCATTGTGTTGTGGCCAGGACTTAAGGGGTGATTGGTGCCGAGGCACTGGGTATGTGCACTGCATATAATAGAAATATGATGAATAAATGTGTGTGTGGTGATAACATCATGTCTACCTGTCTGTGTCCGGGCTGTTCCCCACAAAACGTACTTCAGTAAAAACAATATTTGGAATTAACTTTTCATCAATATCGCAATGAATTTTGATTCCGTGTTTGGAGTTACATCGTGACAACACAAGGTATAACTGCCCGTGAGTGAATATTGTTTCTTTCTCTCTAATAAATAAACTGACATTTTCGAATGTTTGTCTCTGTGATTTGTTAATTGTCTTTGCCAAAGCTATTCTACCGGGAAACTGTAAACGTTTTAATATGAATGGCATATCAACATCTCCTTTGGTGTCTAATGTTTTCCGTGGAAGATGTACTACTACATTACCTTTCTTGTCGCCTGTTAAATTTTTTTAAGTCAGATTTGTCGACCAATTTTGAATACAACTAATCTTGTCCTATTGTATAGCTCATCACTTAGTCATAAATTACGTAATAACATTATGATACATCCTTCTTTCAACAATAATTCAGCAGGGGGAAGACCAGACAGTGTTAATGGTTGTAGATATTCTTCATGATATTGTAAGTTGATGTTTTCATCTTCCGCACCATCACCACCAACTGTTTCAGCATAGCCTGTTGATACGCATTTAACCAATTTGCCGTGCAACTGATCAACAATTTTCAAGTTAATTCATTTGACTTCATCGTTTCTCGGTGCTAGGATTACCAGTGTACTCATTTCTTCTGTTGATAACTTTTCGGGATGAAATTCTTCAATAAGATTTGGACATAATACGTCTTCTTTTATTGGGAACTTAAAGTGAGGAAAACGTAAAAATTTATAAGAGCTGAGAGATCAGGAACTGTGTCTGACAAAAGGATTCACACAAATGAGAGGTGAGAGGACCATCGGCGTGGGCTGTTAACCTGAAATGGTTGAGAGGAGGGCGGGACTTGAAAAACTCTCTTGGCAATTCTGGATGATTTTCTTTTATAATAGAGAGATATAAAAGCAGATGCTAATAAATAAAGATGTGTTTTAATAATAAGTTTCAAATAGTTCACGTTGATGAGCCAATTTCTACTATCTATTTAAAATTAGTGATAATTGAGACTGCAGTTTGTTGTGAAGTAATCCGAGAAGGGGTGAGTTCTTAGTATGAAATTGATATTTACGATTGTTCTATTTATTTTTTTTACTTATTTTTACTATTATTAAAGTTTTACTCTGTTGGCCTAGCTCTCTTTCTCATTGGTGGGGCTTGATTTTTATTAAACTTGACTTGTTTCTATGAAATGCTAATAGATTTTAATAAAATCAATAAAATGTAAAAAAAAAATCATGAAAATGTATTGTAGTCTTTTTTCTTATACATTTTATTTTGTAAACTTAGTGTGACAACTTTTTAGTCAAATTATCGCGAAGCCAGTGAAGTAGCGGGTGTCAGCTAGTATTACAGTAATCCCTCGCTACTTCGCGGTTCACTTTTCGCGGATTCACGACTTCGCGGATTTTATATGTAAGCATATCTAAATACATAACGCGGATTTTTCGCTGCTTCGCGGGTTTCTGCGGACAATGGGTCTTTTTACTTGCTTCCTCAGTTGGTTTGCCCAGTTGATTTCATACAAGAGATGCTATTGGCGGATGGCTGAGAAGCTACCCAATCAGAGCACGCAGTTAAGTTCCTGTGTGCTGCTGATTGGCTCAGCGACGGAGTGTTGCATTAACCAGGAAGTCTCATCTCACTCATTCATCATTAACGTGCTAATGCTTCAGGGGCCGTGTCCAAGCACCAACAGAAGATGCAAATGATTGCAGAAAAGGTAAAAGTTTTGGATATGTTGAAGGAAGGGAACAGCTACACTGCTGCAGGACATCGATTCTCTTTATTTAAAAAGGAGGAAAAGCATATAAGATCTACGGCCGCAGTGTCCTTTAACCAGGGTGCAAAATGAGTTGCAAGTGGACGTGATAAGGCAGTAGTCTGGATGGAATCCGCTTTAGGAATCTTTGCAACAAGGTCGACGACGTCATGATCGCCTACAAGCTGCTACGTGTACTTCACTATACAGTAAGTGTAAACTTATCTACCGATTTCATATTGCTTAGCAGTTGTCCCTGTTTTTAATAGAGTAAATGGTGGGTTGTAAACAATACAGGGAGGGTTTAAAAACGTCCAAATACACGTTAACTAATTAAATAAATACAGTGTCCCTACTTCGCGGAAATTCAGTTATCGCGGTCGGCCTTGGAACCTATCTCCCGCGATAAGTGAGGGATTACTGTACACTATTGGCTGACACTGTTTGCTGATTCCATTTCACTTTTAGAAAAGACACAACACCCCCTCGACTGTACAGATACAGGGACTATAAGAAGGTTTGTCCCACTTGGAAGTTTTCACATTTTATTGTCGTATAACTTTGAGTCACAGGGGATTTAATTTGACTTTTTTCACTCTGATCTGCAGAAAAAGACTCTTTAAAGTCAAAGTGAGAACAGATCTCTGCAAAGGGGTCGGTCTAAATTAATTACAAATATCAAGCACAAAATAACTGATCTCACCCCCTGTATATTGCGACACCCCTAAATCATCACTAGTGCAGCTCACTGGTATTAGAAGTCCCAGATGTAGGTCGCCTGTCTGAGGTTTCACTTGATTGCAGTATAACATGTCCCTGAATGAGGATGGGCCAACTTGAGGAGAGTCAGTATGGTGGGCTAGACAAAAGAATACTCTGAGCAACTCCGTGAAAAGGGGGTTGAAAAAAAATCAGGAGATGGAGACGCTGAATATGAAGTAAATTCAACCCACTGAGAAATGGAAAGAGTCCGGCGCAGCTTTAAATCTGATGGAGCAGACTGTCCACTCAAATGGAGTGATGGTGCAAGAAGAAGACAAGTCAGGGAGGCCATCAAGAGACCTGTGAGAACTTTGAAGGAGTTACAAACTACAGTGCATGAGATTGCAGAGAATATAATGACGATGACTACTGTGCCCATATACGTCAGTCGTGGCAGCTTCATAGGAGAGTGGTGAAGAGGAAAAACTCAGCTTAGCGTAAGCTGTAAATAATTTGGAGTTGTGGATGAGTGAAGAATTGCAAGTCCCAAGCAAAGGAATAATAGGGCGCCAAATCAGTCATCCCCGTTTAGGTCTTCAAAATTACAACGGAAATACAGGCGCTCACGGACGCAACATCAACAAAATCATAGAAGCGAAACAGTTGCAGTCAAGCTTAGTTCAGATTCAGGTCCCGTCAAGTTACAGCACTGCTGCCGTTCTCCGCTCGTAGAGTCACGTCTCCTTCTGCCAGGTCGCCATATATCGTGGAAAAAAACAGAAGGGGCGGAGTCAGGTGCCATCTAGGGGTGTCTTCTCGGTGTTGCTGGAGGAAAAGGAGAGGACCTGGCTAGCGACAGAGCCCCCTCTCACCCCGAGGTGGTAGATATACCTAAGAGGAGCCATGAGGATGATCCACAGACGCATGTGCGTGACAAGCCACCCATATGAAAGGTAACGATTTACTTCATGAGGCAGAAGTGCATAATAAACAGGCATAGTTGTGTCAGATATTTGAAATTTGCATAATCCACCCATCCATCCATTTTCCAACCCGCTGAATCCGAACACAGGGTCACAGGGGTCTGCTGGAGCCAATCCCAGCCAACACAGGGCACAAGGCAGGAAACAATCCCGGGCAGGGTGCCAACCCACCGCAGAATTTGCATAATGTGTGTTTCAAATGAAGCATCTGAAGTCTAAATATTCTCAATTGTAACAGAAATTTGTCATTTTTCACCCACTAACGGAGGGCCATTGAGGGCTAAATCCTTCGTAAAGGATCATCCATCCATCCATCATCCAACCCGCTATATCCCAACCACAGAGTTGGTCACGGGCATCTGCTGGAGCCAATCCCAGCCAACACAGGGCGCAAGGCAGGAAACAAACCCCGGGCAGGACGCCAGCCCACCGCAGAGCGCACACACACATACAAACATACCCACACACCCAGCACACACTAGGGACAATTCAGAATCGCCAATACACCTAACCTGCATGTCTTTGGACTGTGGGAGGAAACCGGAGCGCCCGGAGGAAACCCACGCAGACACGGGGAGAACATACAAACTCCACGCAGGGAGGACCCGGGAAGCGAACCCAGGTCTCCTAACTGCAAGGCAGCAGCGCTACCCACTGCACCACCGTGCTGCCCCGTAAAGAATCAAACATCAAAAATAACATCAGATTCCTACTCACTGACTTTGAAATATTCTTAAACGACACCCCACATGCTCATGTGTGAAACTTGTCATGGTTATCCTTCTGGGAGTGGCTCTTAAAGGGCTGGGACCACCAGTAGCGACTCAATATCAAAAATATGATCGTATTCATGACCAGCAACCTGAAAATAGCATAAACAACACTCCACGTGTCTGTATTAACAATCTGCTAGTAACTCTGACCCCTCGTAACTCATTGAACCCCTGGGGTCAGTTGATACAACTTGGTTTACTCTCCATCATAAGGGAGGAATTTTCTACACAAAATATGGTCTGAAAATGGTCTAAAAAATAGGGTCTAGAGGGCTAAAAATAGGGAGGGGAGAACCAAACAAGCTCAATACATTGCATAACTAATCATCAAGACGCGACGAAGAGTGCATCATATTTGAGTGAATTTGTCATACCAGTGAGTCAAAAACAAACTGAAGTGATTTTAAAGATACACAGGACATCTCAACAGAAGGGACACGGGAGACTCTGGAGTCAGCTGGAAAAAAGTTACAAGGTCTGATGAAAGTGAAATTGAGCTTTTTGGCCACTAGAATAAACGCCATGGTGGAACACTGCACATTATAGGAAAACACCATGAGCGCTGTGAAGTATGGAGGTGGCAGCATGAGGCTGTGCAGATGACTCTCTGCACCAGGCCCTGGTAGGCCTGTGAGGGGAAAAGGGGAAAAGGAAAGGAAAGTAGCAAACTCTGGGGCAATCCTGGAGGAAAACGTGACGCAGTCTGTGAGGAACTGAGAGAAGATTTCTTTTCCAGCAAGACAACAACCCAATGCATAAAGACAAATTAACACAAGAATGGCTTAAAAGAACAAAGTGAATATCCTGATAGATAGATAGATAGATAGATAGATAGATAGATAGATAGATAGATAGATAGATAGATAGATAGATAGATAGATAGATAGATAGATAGATAGATAGATAGATAGATAGATAGATAGATAGATAGATAGATGACATCTGAATTGTTTGATTTGTAATTTTAAACTGTGGTGCAGAGGGGGAAATTATGGAAAAAAATGTGTCTTTGTCCCAAGCATTATGGAGGGCACAGTAGAAAACAGATACTAAAGGTATCTCTTACAAACCATACATGAAATTTCTTCTTGTGGATTACTAAAGTGTATCAAATATATATATATTGATTTGTGTTTGGTGGATGCCTTCTTAAAGGAAGGGCCAGGGAAGAGAAAATACACAGGGCATTATCTCCCAGAGCGCTAGAAGGCTGCCCCTCTGGGTTGCAGTGGTGCCAGGGCTTCATGGGAGTTGGAGTTCAGCACAGCCCTCAGCCCTACTTTCTCAGGTTTCTACCTCACCTGTAAGTGTTCTGGATCATGCTAACTGGCCATCGGAAGTACTCCCAGGTGCAGGATAAAAAAAGCCCGCTGCCACTGCCAGAGTTGGGAGGGAGATGGAGGAAGTTTACTGGAGGAGGAAGAGAGGAGATGGAAGGAGAAACAGACAGAGCAAGAGAATAAGAAGAAAAGAAGGGACTGCTGCTTTTTTATTGTGCCTGGTGCTTGTGCACTGTTCCTTTTGTTCTGGGAAACGTTTGGGAAGAGTTTCCCACTGCAGAATAAAAAACTTGTGCCTGGGTCTGTTTCTGTCGGGTTCGGAGAACTGATGCGCCCCCTACAGGTTAGAAGGTCATTGAATGAAAAAGTGCTGGATGACAAAATTCTCATTAAGCCTGTGCATTTACATTTACCATGCCTGAAACATCTAAACAGTTTTAATTATTTAATCATTTTACATTGCGTATAAATATTTTCTTAACTGAAATATCTTCATATAATTGGTTCTTTTTGCATTTCCACTTCAACGTTTTGTACTGAAAATTGTACTTTGTATATTGCACTATATGCATAGATAGATAGATAGATAGATAGATAGATAGATAGATAGATAGATAGATAGATAGATAGATAGATAGATAGATAGATACTTTATTAATCCCAATGGGAAATTCACATTCTTCAGCAGCAGCATACTGATACAATAAATAATATTAAATTAAAGAATGATAACAATGCAGGTGAAAAACAGACAATAACTATGTATAATGTTGAATGTTAACGTTTACCCCTCTGGGTGGAATTAAAGAGTCGCATAGTTTGGGGGAGAAACGATCTCCTCAGTCTGTCAGTGGAGCAGGACAGTGACAGCAGTCTGTCGCTGAAGCTGCTCTTCTGTCTGGAGATGATACTATTAAGTGGATGCAGTGGATTCTCCATAATTGATAGGAGTCTGCTCAGCACCCGTCACTCTGCCATGGATGTCAAACTGTCCAGCTCCATGCCAACAATAGAGCTTGCCTTCCTCACCAGTTTGTCCAGGCGTAAGACGTCTTTCCTCTTAATGCTGCCTCCCCAGCACACCACTGCGTAGAAGAGGGCGCTTGCCACAACCGTCTGATAGAACATCTGCAGCATCTTATTGCAGATGTTGAAGGACGCCAGCCTTCTAAGGTAGTATAACCGGCTCTGTCCTTTCTTGCACAGCGCATCAGTATTGGCAGTCCAGTCTAATTTATCATCCAGCTGCACTCCCAGATATTTATAGGTCTGCACCATCTGCACACAGTCACCTTTGATGATCACTGGGATATAAAGGAATATATATATATAAATAAATATATATATATAAAGGAATCTCTCACTTAAGCCATATACTGAAAAGTATTATGCCGATTCATTTAACTCGGATAATACCTGTATTGTTAATATATGCATTTTTTTATTACCGAAGAAAGTCCGTAACCCCCACGTCAGTTCTACACAGCCATTCACGTGATCTTCACGCACGCATGGCCACGCTACGTACGCCGCTAAAGGACGTTCAACCCCGCCTCCTAGTCACCTGGCAACAGGTTGATGCAAACAAAGTTGCCGGTTGCCTGGTTACCGTAGACGGCCGCGGTCTGCACGGCACCTTTGTAAACGCGCTGTTTGAGTGCGGCACCAAGAACTTTGCGAGTGGATATCATGGCTGATGAAGCGGCGGAGGGATTTCCTCGTCTGGAGCTCCAGTCGATTATTGGTTTTAATGGTAAGAAAATAATGCAGTATTTGTTTGTGAGCGTCTGATTTTTTTTTTTTTTTTACTTTTTTATTTGCTCAGCCGTGCTTACATTTGTTCAGTAGTTTTAAGTGGGTGATGTAAAGTCATCCATTAGAATAACTTTATAAGCAAACTGGAACTTACTTCCCCACTCTTAAAGCTGTAAAAGAGCCGGTTTGCCTTAGTTGCTTGAGGAGCGAGAAGCTGTGCAGCCGGTGGAGTGGAGTTCGGCAGAAGCTCTCGGTCAGTTCATAACACTCACACCCCCCTGAGTTTTTATCTGTCCCAATCTCTCTGTTACTGTTACTCGTAGTTATTGTCTCTAAACAGTTCAGCCCCCTTCCTTGTCGCTGCTTTCTTTCCATCACGATGCTTACCTCTATTCTCTTTAAACGGTCGTCTTTTCTTGCCAGGTAATGTCCCGGGAGGCTTGATCGCCCATCCTGACCAGAAACATGTTATCTATCCGCTGGGAAGTACTGTGATCATCCAGAGCCTGACCACCCAGAAGCAGGAGTTCCTCCAGGGCCACAGCAACAATGTCTCCTGCATCACTGTGAATCGAAGCGGCCAGTATCTGGCTTCTGGACAGGTCACCCACATGGGCTTTAAGGTAAACCTAACAAATCGTCAAGATGATTCCAAAGCTATGCTGAGAATGGAGCTGCCATTTTGTAAATTTTGCACCCAAACTGGGTGCATCTTTTTTAAACGTGTACTGCATGTGTCTTTTTATAGCAGATTCTAAAGGTATTCCAGTCCCTTCGCTTTCTGCCCACTTTATTGAGTTGAAGATTTAATTTAAAATTAATACATCTGTAATTTTGGCCCACCAATCTACACTCAATAACCCATAGAATGGTTTGCCAATATATTAAATAAAACAAAAACTTAAATCTCTCATTCATGTAAGTATCCAGACCCTTAATTCATCCATCCATCCATTATCCAACCTGCTATATCCAAACTACAGGGTCACAGGGGTCTGCTGGAGCCAATCCCAGCCAACACAGGGCGCAAGGTGGGAAACAAACCCCAGGCAGGGCACTAGCCCACCGCAGGGCGCATACACACTAGGGACAATTTACAATCGCCAATGCACCTAACCTGCATGTCTTTGGACTGTGGGAGGAAACCCACGCAGACACGGGGAGAACAGGCAAACTCCACGCAGGGAGGACCCAGGAAATGAACCCAGGTCTCCTTACTGCGAGGCAGCAGAGCTACCACTGTGCCACCGTGCCACCCACCCTTAATTCAGCACTTCATAAAAACTCCTTTGGCAGCAAAACAGCTGCAGGTCTTCTTGGGTGAGTCTCTACAAGTTTTGCACGCCTGGATTTGAACAGTTTATCCTATTCTTCCAGATCCTCCCAAGCTCTGTTAGATTCGATGGTAAGTGTCTGAAAACTGCTATCTGCAGGTGTCTCCATGAGCGTCCCTTTAAGTTAAAGTCTGGGCTTTGGTGGGACCACTCAAGGACACTCACAGACTTGTCCTGAAGCCACTCCGGTGTTGTTTTGGCTGTATGTTTTGGGTCATTGCTGTGCTGATATGTGAACAATTGCCTCAGACTGAGGTTGTGTGCACCCTGGAGTAAGTTCTCCTCAAGGTGTTCATCCTTCCCTCAATTCTGACCCGTCTCCTTGTCCCTGCCACTGAGAAGCACCTCATGTCATGACGCTGACACCACCATGCTTAACCATAGGGATGGTATTAGGTAGCTCATGAGCAGGGCCTGTTCTTCCCCAGACATAGTGCTTGGGGTTCTGCCCAAAGCAGAGCTGGTCATTCAATTAGGCAACATACGCAGATACCTAGGGTGCCATCACCTGAGGGATGTTGTTTATGGACATAGAGGAGAGCGAGGTCAGACACCAAGGGGTGCTGATTATGGAAGTCCAGCCGTTTGTGCTCCAGACCTTTAAACTTCCCATGCCCCACCCTTCCATGCTATGGGGTAACTTTGGTAACTTTGGTTTGGTACACACTCCTGAAAAACACTGAGGAGGAACAAACCCCCTTTCTTCCCACCTTTCCCACCATCAAGGGCCCCATAAGGCCTAAAGAGTTAAATTTTTGTCTCATCAGACCACTAAATCTTTTCCCTCATGCACTCAGAGTCCACTGAACTGTCATATGCCTTTTACTCAGGAGTGGCTTCCATCTATCCACTCTACCATAAACACTGACTGATGGAGGGCATCCTGAAAGGTTCTCCCATCCCAGCAAAGGAGGCTCAGTTAGCGTGACCATTGGGTTTTATGTCACCTCCCTCAACAACATCTTTCTTGCCAGGTTGCAGAGTTTGGCCAGATGGCCAACTCTAGGAAGAGACCTGGTGGTTCCAGACTTATACTGAAGCCACGGTGCCCCTGGGAGCACTCGGAGTTAGTGTTTTCTCCGATTGCCCTGATCTGTGCCACTACAATTTGATCACAGGGGTCTACAGAGAGTTCCTTGGTCTTTGTGCTTTGGTTTATGTCCTGACATGTAGTGTGACTTGTTGGACTTCATACACACAGATGTGTGCCTTTCTAACCGATGTCCAGTCCTTTGAGCGTTCCACAGGTAGACCCCAATCTCAAGGAAAGGTAAACACACAGGATGCACCTGAGCGCAATTTGGAGAGCCACAGCAAAGGGTCTGAATACTTCAGTGACTGAGAAGTTTCAATTTTTAATTTTAATTAAATATGCAGACAGGGCAGCACGGTGGTAGCGCTGCTGCCTCGCAGTTAGGAGACCTGGGTTTGCTTCCCAGGTCCTCCCTGCATGGAGTTTGCATGTTCTCCCCACGTCTGCGTGGGTTTCCTCCGGGTGCTCCGGTTTTCTCCTACCGTCCACAGACATGCGGGTTAGGTGCATTGGCGATTCTAAATTGTCCCAATAGTGTGTGCTTGGTGTGTAGGTGTGTGTGTGTCCTGTGGTGGGCTGACGCCCTGCCTGGGGTTTTTTCCTGTCTTGCGCCCTGTGTTTGCTGGGATTGGCTCTAGCAGACCCCCGTGACCCTGTGTTAGGATATAGCAGGTTGGATAATGACTGACTTACTGTTATATAAAAATATAATATTTAAAAATTGTATAAAATATATATATTAGGGCGGCACGGTGGCGCAGTGGGTAGCGCTGCTGCCTCGCAGTTGGGAGACCTGGGGACCTGGGTTCGCTTCCCGGGTCCTCCCTGCGTGGAGTTTGCATGTTCTCCTCGTGTCTGCGTGGGTTTCCTCCGGGCGCTCCGGTTTCCTCCCACAGTCCAAAGACATGCAGGTTAGGTGGATTGACGATTCTAAATTGGCCCTAGTGTGTGCTTGGTGTGTGGGTGTGTTTGTGTGTGTCCTGTGGTGGGTTGGCACCCTGCCCGGGATTGGTTCCTGCCTTGTGCCCTGTGTTGGCTGGGATTGGCTCCAGCAGGCCCCCGTGACCCTGTGTTCGGATTCAGCGGGTTGGAAAATGGATGGATGGATGGATATATATTATCTATCTGTATATAAAAATATATACATGCACAGGGGTTGGCGAGCGAAGCGAGCAGGGAGCAAAGACCCCTAGTATATATATATATATATATATATATATATATAATATAGTGAAAAATTCCACATGGTGACTGGCATTCTGGCTGGTGCTATACTGCACTGGGATCCTTACCTGGCCAGGATGCCAATGGTGTGGAAGGACAGGAAGGCAGCTTCCTTAGGGCATTGTCTCCCCCGATGAGCTAGATGGCAGCCTCTCTGGGTCGTGGCCCCTCTACGGATTCCCACAGAGCACATTGTGAACTGTAGTTTGTTGGCTCAGCCCTGTTGGGTTCCATGGGTGCTGTTAGGGGGCGCTGAAGGAACTAGCGGGCCCTACTTTGTTGGGCTCCAACCTCACCCGGAAGTGCTTCCGAGCCACGGTTTCGGGACACTTGAAGTGTTCCTGGGTGTTACATAAAAGGAGCTGCCCGCCTTAATGCAGGGAGCCAGAGTCAGGAGGAGTTGCGTAGTGCTGAGAGTTCAGTATTGTAGCGTGGGAAACATCAGCTGTAAGAGTTTCACACGATAAAAACCCTTTCTTCACTTTAGAACTTGTGTCCTAGCTTTTGAGTTGGGAGTTTGGGGAGCTGCAGCGGTCCCTGGGGACCACCATATGTTAGACTCCCTCATGAGAAATGAAATTAAATCCAATTAAAAAATGATCGCCATCAATGAGCTACGTCAAGCATGCAAGCTACAGAAAAGGTCAATAGTCAGAATTAAATTTTAATGAGTTAGGGGAATGATAACACCATTAACTTTTTCATTCCAATGTCAAGTAGGCATGCATGTTAATGATAAATAAAGCTTTGCAAAGCGACAACCATGAAGTCCCCGTGGGCACCCCCAGTGCAAATGCCTTGCCCACACTGCTTACTGATAACACTGCTATTTGGCAGACTGGCAAGAATCACAGTTAGTACATGAGTGGCAGCCCCACCATGGCCACCCATCCTTTCTGCCACTCCTTTGCTTCTATGCCTTCTTTTTGCCAGGTGTGTATTTATTTATTTATTTATTTGTTTGTTTCTGGAGCTGATTTGAGGACATGTGTGATTGTAAGCCTTGCCATAGCCATTTGGAGACTGTGCCCAGTTGTAGTTGGCTATGTGTTCACTTTGTGACTCTAGCTGTCATTCATGCCAAGTGTGTACCCAAGCTATTTTAATGTTCTTTGCATTTGTGTAACTTGATGTCGTCCCTTGTGTGTGGGGACTCGTGTATGGTGGTCTATGCCCAAGCTACACCTTGTTTGTATCAGTCTTTGTTCTCGCCAGCTGTGAATTTTTTGTATCTCTTTTGTGCATCTTAAGAGTATCCTGTCATCTGTGTGGGACACTCGCTGGTCCCAAATATGCCTATGCAGGCCTGTTATTTAAGGAGCATGAGTCAGTGCCAGTTTAACCCTCATCCCTGATGCTCTGTGTGACCCTGAGTGAGGCAATTCATCCGCTTCTGGCCTGACTACACAGAATCATAAAGCATCTTACTATGGTTGCCTATGCGCTTTGTTTGTGATGCTTGTTTTTAACACCTTGTTATTTATTGTTCTTATTTGCACCTCATTCAAGGCAGTTAATTTCTTCTTCTTGTCCCATTTTATTGTTTGTCAGCAGGTTTTACAGAGAGACCACAACATAACATTAGAAACACATCAGCAAAGAACACAGCCATCAAACATTAACTTAGTACAATTAAAAAAAATAAAGTAACAAGCATAATACTTAAATGAAACATCAGATCAAACATAACAGACATCTCTTATATATATTTCTCTTCTGGTTCATCCTGCTTCCACTTCAAAACCGGTCCCACCGACACGCAGCCGACATGGCATTTCTCGATTCCTATTCGTCCTCCTCCAAACCCTTCCCCACATTCTTCCAGTGCGATTCCTGCAACAAAACTTTTCAAACGCAAACCTCACTTGCTAAACACAAGAAAAGGCATTCTTCCCAACAACTACAGTGGAACCTCGGTTCACGACCATAATTCGTTCCAAAACTCTGGTCGTAAACCGAGTTGGTCGTGAACCGAAGCAATTTCTCCCATAGGATTGTATGTAAATACAATTAATCCATTCCAGACCGTACGAACTGTATGTGTATATATATATATATATATATATATATATATATATATATATATATATATATATATATATATATATATATATATATATATATATATATATATATACAGTATATATATATATATATATATATTTTAGTTTTTAAGCACAAATATAGTTAATTATACCATAGAATGTACAGCGTAATGGTAAACTGAATGTAAAAACATTGAATAACACTGAGAAAACCTTGAACAACAGAGAAAACTAACACTGCAATAGTTCGCGCTATAGTGCTAGGAACCGCTCGCTAAAAACACTTTTTTTAATGAGTTTTAAGCACAGGGGAAAAAATGAACATTTGAAAAATCCGTAATTTAATAAACCACCAAGAAAAGTAACATTGCAACAATGCAGGCTACGAACCGATCACTGTAAATAGAACTGAAAACAAAAACAAGCCTTCTCTACCTTATGCGTCCCTCGCTCGCTCTCTCGCGCCTGTGTGTGTGTGCGTGCGTCTCTCTTTTGCGAGCCTGGAGTTCCTGTGTGTTTGTCTCTCTAGCGCTCCTGTGTGTGTTCGCGCACCTCTCTCTCCCGCGCCTGTGTGTGTGTGTGTGTGTGTGTGTGTGCGTCTCTCTTTTGAGCCTGGAGCGCCTGTGTGTGTCTCTCTACTGTGTCTCTCTAGCACGCTCCTGTGTGTGTTCGCGCACCTCTCTCTCCCGCGCCTGTGTGTGTGCGCACCTCTCTCTCCCGCACCTGTGTGTGTGTGCGTGCGTCTCTCTTTTGCGAGCCTGGAGCGCCTGTGTGTGTGTCTTTCTAGAGCGCTCCTGTGTGTGTGCGCGCGCCTCTCCCGCATGTGCTCCCGTGTGTGTGTGCGGCTCTCTCTGTCTCTCGCACTGCCTCTCTTTCGAGCTGCCTCTGTGTGTGTGTGTGTGTGTGTGTGTGTGTGTGTGTGAGACTGAACATGTACAAACCGAAAGAGAGCCTGGCTTGTTCGTATACCGAATGTGTGGTCGTGAACCGAGGCAAAAGTTTGGCGAACTTTTTGGTCGTAAACCGAGTTGTACGTGTACCGAGACGTTCGTGAACCGAGGTTCCACTGTATATGAGTGCCAGAAATGCAATAAGAAGTTCACTACACAGGATTGTCTGACGAAACACAACAAAACTCATCCACAACTCTTGCAATGCGACATCTGCAAAGCAACATTTCCAAACCAATGCAGTCTCAGGAGACATACACACAATCCTCTTCCCGTTACCACAGGTACTTCTTCACCTAATTCCTGTCTTCCCGTCCAAGAGTACAACATTGGGACTCCAGACCAGCAGTGCAAACACTGTCATGCACTATACTGGCCTGCTGAGCGTAATACATCCAACAAGTACTCGAGGTGCAACAAGATCTGCGCGTGGAACAATACAAAGGACTATCAGATGCACTGCAAGCAAACACTGAAAATAACAACATATGTGTAGGCAAAATGATCATATTACCATCCACATTTCCAGGAAGTCCAAGATACATGCAACAAACCTATCAGGATGCCATGGCCATAGTACGTAAATTCGGAAAGCCTGATTTATTTATTAATTTCACATGTAATCCAGCTTGGCCGGAAATTCTACATACACTGTCGGATACCCAAAGGCCAGAGCACAGACCTGATATTGTAGTACGAGTAGATCTTTGTACTCATTATCTGTCGTCTCCACCAAAACACCTATTCACAACTGCGTCTTTCAAGAAGTATTTATTTCTTCTTGATTTCTGAATTCCTTTCTCACCGTTTTCCATTTCTGTTCTTACACCACCGTATGCTATGGCAGGCTTCGGCTAGTAAAAATTAAACCAACATTTTGGCTTGACTAATGGTGCCACATGAAGGGGTGGGCATCAAACTACAAACAGTGTCAGTTCAGGGTGCAAATGGGTGCAGCATTGACTCAAACACAGGAAGGAGAGTGTGATGGTGTGAGGAGCCTGGCTGACGTTAAGAGTGGTGTCCAGCAGGGGTCAGTGCTGGGGCAGCTGTGATTTTTCCCAGTATGGGAACATGATATTGACTGTAGTTCCGTCCAAATTCAAATCTTGTGTAAGTCTCTCTGCAGGAAGACAGGGCCATATGATGAGAACTCTACGAGCAGGAGCCTCACCTGAGTCTTGAGGTGGTCTCCAGGTGGTTACGTGACAAAGAAAGCAAAGTGACAGTGGTGCCTCTGTCCCCTGTGAGACTGAAATGGAGCTAATAAACCCTGCGTTTTATCCGTTGGCCTCCCCTTTTCAAATGATTTCATAACCGGTTATCCTTTTTGCTCTTCCTTTATCTTTTTCTACCTTGAGAGATGCTGGGTATATTGGGAAAAGGATGTTAAGGATAGAGCTGCCAGGCAAGAGGAAAAGAGGAAGGCCTAAGAGGAGGTTTATGGATGTGGTGACAAAGGACATGAAGGTGATAGGTGTGACAGAGCAAGACGACGAGGACAGGAAGATATGGAAGAAGATGATCCGCTGTGGCAACCCCTAACAGGAGCAGCCAAAAGAAGAGGAAGAAGAAGAAGATTACATCTTCTTTATGCTGCTTGTTTTTGTCTGCATGCTGTATTTTTACTCTTTAAACTGCTTGTCTGCCTGTGCCAGTTGTTATGCTTGTTTCCATTTGTATGGGCACATCAGGTGTCCTTCCCCATTTGTCCATGCTACTTATCACAGACAGCTGGCACAGTTTGTGCTCTCCTTTGTACCCTATGCTTGAATGTGACGAGCGCTCCCTGCTTTTGCCAGCTGACGGTACTTCTTGTTTCTACCAGTTGTCAGAGTCTCCCATGCTGCCATTGCACCATTTTGCCAGTTTTTCTATTTATCCTGTTGTGCCCATTATGAAAACCTCCCATTTGCATCAGTTGCTTTTGCTTCTCGCATGTGCTCATTTTGAGAGTCTCCTATTTGTGACAGTCATGTGCCCTGCTAACTTGGGCTATGAGCCCTGCTGTGAGTCCTCCTTGCTTGTGCCAGGCCTTTGTGCTGCTTGCTGAGAGTGCCTGCCGTTTGTGCAGCTGTTTGTACCCTTTGCTTTGAAGGTCCTGAGCGCTCCCTGCTTCTGCCAGCTGCCAGTACTTCTTGTTTGTACCTGTGGTTAGAGTCCACAATCTCTGCCACTTGTCTGTGCCTCTCGCTTGTTCTCAGTCAGAGAGTCTTCTGTTTGTGCCAGTTCTCTGTGCTTGTTACTGGTGTCCCGTGTCGGTGCATCTCACTTACGGCTGCTGGTAGGTTCTCTGGTTTGTGCCCTGCGTGAGTCCTTCCTCCTTGTTGCAGCCTGCTACGTTGCTCATCTTTGCCTGTTATGGGAGCTCCCGTTTGTGCCAGTTGTCCATGCATCTTGCTTGGGTCAATTATGTGTCACCTTTTTTGCCAACTTTCACTTGCTCTAAGCCAGCAAGTAGTACTGCTAAGCAAATTTTAACAGCCAGGAATAAAAAAACTATACGGTGGGACCCCAGAGTCAAAATTTTGGGTTCCATAGGAGTCTGTCTTGTCTGTACATCCCTAGACAGCAACTATGCAAAATTTGGTCCAGATCAGTCAAAGGGTGTCAAATAGAGACCAGACAGACAGACATTCTGTTTTAGATAGATAGATAGATCAGATTAGATACACTTTATTAATCCCAATTCAGCAGCAGAAACATAACAGAAATAAGGGTACAGCCAATCAATCAATCATTCAATCGATAAATAAATGAAAATATATCGTGGTGAAATTTCAAAATGAACTTAAAGAGTACATCGGGTGGAAGCACTGAATTGCCTGATAGCAGTGGGCAGAAAAGACCCCCAGAGACACTTCTGGTGAAATGAGCATGTGGCCAAAAGTGCTCCAAGAGAGCGCCTCCTGGAGGGGATTTTTCATGATGGTGTCCATCTTTGCCACCATCCTCTTTTCCACAACGGCTTCCAGTGTGTCCAGAGTTGGCCCTGTGATGGTGCAGGCTTTCCTAATACATTTTTTTCAGACATTGTGCTTCTTTTGTGCTCACATTTCTGCAGCATAGGCACCACACTGGCTTCTATGGACTGGTAGAACATTTGTTACTTGTAGCATCTCCTTAGGAAGTCCAGTCAGCTCTGGCCCTCCTTGTGCTGTCAGGCCAGTCCAGTTTGTTGTTCATATGAACCCCCAGGTACTTGTAGCTCTGCACCAGTTCTACATCCTCCTCCTGAATGGTGAGTGGTCTCAGAGGCTTCTTGGCATGTCAGAAGTCCACCACTAGTGCTGCCTATGATGGAGGAGTCATCGGAGGATTTCTGTAGATGACAAGCACTGGTGTTGTACTGGAAGTCTGTTGTGCAGAGGATCAACAGGAAGGGAGACAGGGCCATTCCCTGTGGTGCTCCAGGGTTACACACCACCATTACTGACCCACAGTCCCTCAGCCTCACAAACGGCTATCTGTTGGTCAGGTAGGCCATGATCCAGGAGATTGTGGGAGCATCAAGATTCAAAGCCTTCAGTTTTTTCCCCAGTCGATGGGGCAGAATGGTGTTAAAAACATTGGAAAAGTCAAAGAACATGATATTGACTGTAGCACCGGCTTTGTCCAAGTGGGAGTAAACTCTGTGAAGCATGAAGAACAGAGCATCCTCCACACCTCATTGCCTATATGTGCCTGATAGGCAAACTGCAGAGGATCCAGATGTTCTGAAACATGAAAGGGATTGCAGCTGTTTTAGGACCAGCCTCTCAAAGGTCTTCATGCTGAGTGAAGTAAGAGCAACTGGTTTGAAGTCCTTGGGGTCACTGGAATGCCCTTTCTTTGGCACTGGGACCACACAGGAGGTTTACCACCTTCTGCAAATTCAGGGAAAAGGAGAACAGGTGCGGATAGATAGATAGATAGATAGATAGATAGATAGATAGATAGATAGATAGATAGATAGATAGATAGATAGATAGATAGATAGATAGATAGATAGATAGATAGATAGATAGATAGACATACAGTATATAACAGACCTACTAGATAGATAGATAGATAGATAGATAGATAGATAGATAGATAGATAGATAGATAGATAGATAGATAGATAGATAGATAGATAGATACTTTATTAATCCCAAGGGGAAATTCAGAAATATTCACAAATTCACAAAGGGCTTCTGTACATTGTAATACAATCTGTAAATTATCTATCTATCTATTACAATGTACAGAAGCCCTTTGTGAATTTGTGAATATTTCTGAATTTCCCCTTGGGATTAATAAAGTATCTATCTATCTATCTATCTATCTATCTATCTATCTATCTATCTATCTATCTATCTATCTATCTATCTATCAATAAATAAATAAAAACATTGAAAATGGAAGATCCGCCATCTTGGGCAGTTAATATTTAGACTCATGTCTGGAAAGACCTTTTTCTTCCTAACGCCATTTGTACAATACATTTTATTGTAACTCAGTTATATGGGGTCTGCCATCGGGTGCACCGAACCTGTATGTGTTAGATAGATAGATAGATGTGTTAGGCACGATATGTTTGGCGTGTGGTGGGTGCAGCAATGCACTATATATGTGTGTGTGTGTGTAGAAGGAAAGGTTGTGTCATTTTATAAATAAATTCAAAGCCTCATTTTGAAATTGCGGCACTTACTTTCTACAACAAATCCAGAATATAAAATACCTTTAAAGAAGTAGGTTAGACCCCCAACATTCCTAAGCAGCCAGGGGGTGCTGTCCTTACCTAGAAAATTTTTGGTGGTCCCTATGAGGCTTCCATACACTGATTGATTGAGTTTCTTGAGTCCATCCTTTGAAGAGTTCCCCTAATCCCTGGTAAAGTGGCGCTTGTCACTGATGGGCATGGCCCACTGAACCCTGGCATGTGATCTGTGCAGTGTGAAGGCAGATGGCTGGGTGTCCAACAGCACAGACATGCAGAGGCTCATTATATGGAGTATCGCAGGCACATATCAACTTGTTTTTCTTGTCTTCAGGCTGACATTTTAATCTGGGACTATGCCAACAGAGAGGAGTATGCGCGGCTGGTGCTCCACAAGGCTAAAGTTGAAGCACTGGCTTTCTCACCTAATGGCACCTACCTTGTATCTCTGGGAGGTCAGGATGATGGCAGGTAAGATTCATTTATTTTCAAAAAAAAAAAAAAAATGGAAAGAGAATTATTATTTAGAGAAACTGCAGAAACTAAAGGCCACAGGGCATCATTCTCACCCGCTCATCACTGTTTCCCTCTCTTCCCTCAGTGTTGTTCTGTGGAATGTTGCAAAGAGAGAAGCAATATGTGGAAGTCCGGCCTCCACCCACAGCTCAGGGATAAGCCTGACGGTGAAATTCCCCAACCTCAGAGACGACATCTTCATCACAGCTGGAAAGTAAGAAATTGCAAAGACTGGAGTGCTGGCCAGAACGTGTGCTAGCATTGTTTTTCCAGGGTTTCCTCTTGCAATGTATGCTATTTGATATAATTGCTATCCAATCCTGTACAGGATCCAACTCTGTTGAAAGTTGGCCAGGGTGGCTTGTTTTTCACTTGCCCACTCTGCACCGGCAAAGCAGGGCAAAATGGCAGAGGTGTAATGAATTCCTTTAAGCCTTCATTTTGTGTAGTAACAGTGATGATGTGCACCTCAGACAGGCACCTTTTCTGTTTAGTAGTGTGAAAGGCGCTATATAGCGCCCGACCCGGCACAGACTGACGCAGAGGCACGTACTTAAATAGAGCAATCTTTTATTTTTCTTCAGCCGTGGGGCACGCCTTCCCCGTGTCCCACAGGCCCAACACAGTCCCAAAACACTCACAAATACCACCACAATCCTTCTATCACCACCACTCCTCCTCAGGCTTAGTCCTCCTCCTCCTGACTCTGGCTCTCGAGTGATGGTGGCTGGCCCTTTTTATAACCCATCTGAAAGTGTTCCAGGTGCTTGACCACCTGGTCCTAATTGCTCTTCAGGGTGGGGCTGTAGAATCGTCCAGCCGGGCTATTGGAAGGAGACAGACCTCCCTAGCAGCCACCCCGGGCCCCAACAAAGCTGTGGAGGACTCCATCTCCCATGGAGCCCTGCGGGAGGTTGGGGAATCAGCGTCGGCCAGGGAGGCTGCCACCAAGTGCCCCAGGGGAGGTATTGAGCTGTCCATGGCTGCTCCCCCGGAATATACACAGCAGGGGCGTCCCTGCACAGTAGTAAATCACAGCAGTAAATTAGCAGCTTGAGCAGTGCAATAAAATGCAGTCATTGGAGATAACAGCAGCATCAACGGAGGACAGCAAATGGAAACGCTGTCCCATCTCTCACATCGCTGATCAATTTTCAGACTTAAGATCAGTCTTCATTTTTTGAAGTGTGTTCTAGTAGGAGACCTCATTTCAGATCTTCATGTCCTAAATGGCACTGTGGAGGCCAAGATCAGGTCAGGTTGGGGAGCGTGCACTGGTACAGTGTGTTGCCATACCCAACACACAACGAAACTTGAGATCCTGGTTGGTAGCTCCCAAGGCAGAACATGGTCCAGTCCCACCCTCCGGAAATGACCATCTATCTTCTGCAGCCAGGTGTTACATGGGTGTCCCTTTGTGGAGGCCAAAAGTAACAAAAATGGTACCTTAAATAAAAACACATTAGGAGGGATTATTACAGGGAAAATGCAAATAAACAGACAATAAAACATGTTAGAAAATATACACATGCTATAATATTCAACTATAACCGACGACTTAGTTAACTGTTTTAAAAGGTGGAGCATTTTTAATATTTTAAAGTTTTTTCCTTCAAAGACAGATGTCAAGGACAGTCAGCCAATGGCCCTGCCCAAGCCATTAGCAGCAATAATAAAGGAAAGTGGGAAATTGTAGCAAAAAGTTTCCCAGACCTCACCTTTATACATTGGTGTGTTTTAATTTCTTTCCAATAATCAATTACAGAGAGCAGCAGATTTGAATCCCACTTCTAACACCAAACTAGGTAGGCTTTTGTGGAGGGTTTTAAAGAAATTACCTCTGTGAAAAATAAATCAAAGACACATTAATCAGTCTTGACACACACTGGTGCATGCTGCAGCTGCCCGAGGTGTGTGTGTGTGTGTGTCTCTCTATTCTTGCAAATATAAATCATATTCAGAGCCATGATGGTAGAATGTAATTACGTGTATCATTAGAGTCCATAAATACACATTATTTTGAATGCATTTTATAATTTCAAGTCATTAAAATCTGAGCATAAATAGTCTTGTGGTGGACAAGGGAACGTGTATTATCGCGGTCAGGGGTAGCCATTCTTTGCTACAGGGACTCTGGGGTACAGGTCCTCTAACCACTCTTGGTGACCCTATTAATGTTGAGGAGTTACTCAGGGTCCTGCCTGTCTCTGTTTCACGTCCTCACTCATTGAATTCACTTTGCCTCGAATTTGACGAAAACATGGAAATGTTCGATAATCTCAGCAAACTTCATTGAAATCAGTTGGGAAGGAGAAACTGAACTAGTTTTGAGGGAATTATAATGGTGCAGTAGTCTTTGACACACCCCTGAGGGCTAGGAAAGTGTCTACCAACTATGCTTGTGGCAAAGCCTTACTAATAACTGTGCTAAAGTTAAGTTAAAGAGATTAAATTATACTCCAAGACCACAATACTTTGACTCCTTTGTCTCTCTGGGTGCCTCCTGAGCTCCAGTCACTAATTAACTAACTCCCTGTTATGAAAGGGGTCAACATTAAATACTCAGGAGACTGTCCTGTCCTTGCCACTGCCAGATCTGCACTACACAGCAAGGAGTATAACAGGCTTAAATCCAGCATTGAAGACACAACGTACAATGAATCTATGTAAAATAACAAAGTATTTTCATGATATTCTCATTATGGTCAGCTAATGTACCCCTCAAATAAAAATACTTCAAGTTTTTTTTTTTTAATGTGAGGTACAAATCTGGCTAGAGTACCAATCAGGTAGAGACATGACACTTGCGTATATAAGCTGTAAATTATTCATGCATGGACAGCGCCATAACGTGTGAGATGGAGTACACTTACATTAAACATGCGTGAAGGTTTTGCACATGTGTTAATTCATATCGGGCAGGTAACACAGATTGTGTAGGGAGTTCCCCATCCAACATGGCTGCTACACCTCTGTGATGACAAGCTGACCTTACAAAGCATCATGGGGCACTGGGAAAAAAAAAAGTCATACTGCAAATTTTCAAGGAAAACTTCTGCAGACAAGGGCATTCGTTGCAACAAACATTTTGGAAAATTTTGACATTCAATGATACTTCTCACAGGGCAATGCTGGCTCCAAACCCAGGACCTCCAAGCCAAAGAGAAGTAAATTGGAATTTCACTCACTCAACAGAGCTAGCAGGCCTCTTGATTTCAATTGCAATGGCGAGGGTGTTCAATTAGCGCAGACCCACTTTCTGTCTCTTTCTCAGCCTCGCTACTCCCTACGATCTCAAAATCTTCAGTTGGACACAAAGAGCTGTGTCCAGTGCTGCTTACTCAGTAAATGGTGCAGCAAGATCTCAAAAGTTGCTATTTGGGACCTTAAGCCTTCTAGTGGCCAATAGGTTTGGCCACATCCTGTCATCCCTAACTGACCTTACTTTCTGTCTCTTTCTTCTCTCCTGTTATGTGCTGTGTCACCTGCCCTCTAGCATCATGGGAGAACAACATACTCTTCCACCCATGCCCCAACTCTCTTTCTCTTCTCAGCCCTGGCCCCCCACTGATTGTGTCTTTCTGAGGGGCATCTGGCTCAGATACAGACATATCGCTCTCTAGTAGTGTCTGTACTCAGATATTGATATGAGCCAGCATGATCCTTTCTGCTGCTTTGAGATGTTCCTGCAAGACTTAAGGCTGCCATGAGTCAACATGATGGCTCCCTCTTGCCCATCAAACAATCATTCTGTCTACAAATGTAGTATATAGGGTGGTCCGGATCTAATTATGCAATTTTCATTACACTAGAACTTATTAAGTTTATTACATAGAGAATTCACAGCACCTGCCCTGCACATAGAGATTTCACTTAAAATTCTTTTTGTTGCCGATAGATGGCAGCACCTGCCCTGCATTCCAAAATGGTGGGGAGACGATTGTCAGTCGAACAGTTGCATAATTAGATCTGGACCGTACTTAAAAGTCAGCACATCAAAAACAGTCAGCAGTCTCTCCTTCACACACAGAGCAGCAGTGTAACACATTTGGTAGCCCACCTTGCTCTTATCCTGCTCAGTGGTCACTCACAACTTTTAATTATTGCTTCACCTCAGCTCATCACATGTGCAACCCACAGGGGGCACCAGTGAGCCCCCAAACTTTCCAATACAGCAACACAAGTATTAGTTCCAGTGATATTTATTTTCACAAATACTTCTATGGGTGATGTACAAATACCACACACACACACACACAATTCCTTCTTTGTCTTTTTTCTTCTTTTCCTCTCCTTCTACTCCTCCAGGCAAGCTTCATCCACATCCACCCGACTCTGGCTCAACTGCATGAGGTCGGGGGGCTTCTTTTGTTCCAGACTCGGGAGCTCTTCTGGTGTGACCCTACTACAGGTAGGAGGTACTTCTGAGTCAGGTGAAGATTCCTTGAAGTGGGGACAATTTGTACCTATGGCTCCCCCTGGTGGCACCCATGGAACACCGGAGGGCTGCACTACTGGACTACAATTCCCAGCCCGCCCGGCAGGTATCCATGTAAACACTGTAGTCCAGGTGGACTTCCACCTATTGTGCTGGGGAAGGAAATAGTCCACACAATTGGTTTCCAACTTTCCTTCCACTAAACTGGCCTCCCAGCCTTGTAAGAAACCTTGAAACTGGTTGGAATGCCAGCCCATGTCTGGTGACCATCACACGTCTCTTATGTTTTTATTGTTTACAACCAAGCCTTTCAATTGACTACAGAGAAGTTTATTATTTATTAAAAGGTGTTCCTATGATTGCTGTATCCATTACACTCAGTGTGCAGCAATTTAGTGATAGCAGACCACAATGCACCATCTCTAACTCTGCCTCCACCATCCATCCAATCCAAATCATCTCCAGTGTAAGGACAATTACATAACGCACCTTGAATGTCTGATGCTTGGATACTAACAGTAAATAAGGTCACACAGGCTGCTGCATCACATCTCATGGAAGGCATTCAAGGAGGTTGTTGAGAATTCTCTTGGCAACTGCAGAACCCCAAACAACGTCCAGCTGGTTGACAACATGCTTGAAGCATACAAAACCATGAAGTGCAACATGCTGCTAAAGATTCATCATCTGCACTCACTCTTGGACTTTTCTGCGACTCTTTATACAGTCGATGATGAACATGATGAAAGGCTTCAGTAGGACATTGTAACAATGGAAAAGCAATATCAGAGCAAGCGGAATCATTCAGTGCTGCCCAGCTGTTGTTGGACACTGAAACAAGACGTATAAGATGCAGAGTACAAACGAAAATCAGCCAGCAATCAAACATTTTGGCTCAATCGAACTAATGCAATGTGTCAACAACATTAAGAAGATAAATACACTAAAGTCGACAAAAGATAACTTCATGTTTCTCCAAATTCTTACGTGATATAGTCAATCTGAAATGATATTCCTATTTAGTTTGACACTCTTTATCATAATGACTAACAATTTCTTTGGAGGCAAAAAATATTTTTTGTTTTGTGTTATTATTATTATTAATAATAATTATAATATTAAGAATGATGGATGCTAGGCTCAGAGGAGAGGAGGCAATCTGTGAGCAGCAATATGATTTCATGCCCGGAATGAGTACTGCATATGCAATGTTAGCTTTCAGAGTGTTGATTTAGAAGTACAGAGAAGGTCAGAAGGAGTTGCATTGTGTGTTTGTGGACTTGGAGAAAGCGTATGACAGGGTGACTAGAGAGGAGTTATGGTACTGTATGAAGAAGATGGGAGTAGCAGAAAAGTATGTGAAAGTGGTATAGAATATGTATGAGGACAGTGTGACTGCGGTGAGGTGTGCGGTAGAAATGACAGCCTGGTTCAAGGTGACAGTGGGATTACATCAAGGATCGGCTCTGAGCCCCTTCCTCTTTGCCATGGTGATGGACAGGTTAACAGATGAGGTCAGACTGGAGTCCCCGTGGACTGTGATGTTTGCGGATGACATTGTGATGTGTAGTGCGAGTAGACAGCAGGTTGAGGCAAACCTGGAGAGGCGGAGGTACACCCTGGAGAGAAGGGGAGTGAGAGTCAGTAGGAGTAAGATGGAGTACATGTGCATGAAGGAGAGGAAAGGTGGTGGAAGGGTGTGACTGCAAAGAGCAGAGGTGGCGAAGGTAGACAAATTTAAATATTTGGGTTCAACAGTCCAAAGCAACAGAGAGTGAAGAAGAGAGTGCTGGCAGGGTGGACTGGGTGGAGAAGAGTGACAGGAGTGACTTGTGACAGAAGAGCATCTGCAAAAGTGAAAGGGAAGGTCTATAAAACGATAGTGAGACCAGCTGTGTTGTATGGTTTGGAGATGGTGACAGTGATAAAAAGACAGGAGGCAGAGCTGGGAGTGGCCGAGATGAAGATCCTGCAATTTTCGCTCAGAGTAATGAGCGCTGATAGGACTAGGAACGAGTCTATTAGAGGGAAAACTCAGATACAACAGTTTGGAGACCAAGTGAGAGAGACTCGATTGAGATGGTTTGGGCACGTGCAGAGGGGAAATGAGGGGTACATCTGGAGAAGAATGTCGAGGATGGAACCGCCAGGCAAGAGGAAAAGAGGAAGGCCAAAGAGGAGGTTTATGGAAGTGATGAGGAAGGGCATAAAGGCAGTCAGGATGGCAGAAAATGATGTAAAAGACAGGGATAGATGGAGACGAATGATACGCTGTGGCGACCCCTAAATGGGAGCAGCCGAAAGAAGAAGAAGATTTGTATTGTTATTTTTATTATTATTATTATATAGTCAATAAGTTTACATGAGAAGCAATGACAGTTGAAGGTGGAGAACAAGATGACTGAATATAATAACTTCCATAATAGCCTGCCTGTGGTTCTAATTAACTGAGAAGATTGAAATCCTTAGCTTTAAATCCCTGAAGAGTTAAGATTTAATGTCAAAGAAAGAAAACTTTCAGAAGCAGTACAGTAGCTTGAGCTAAGAGCATATGGCTCCCTAATGAGCGGAGCGGACAGGCAATAAAGAATTTTATTCTCCGAAGATTAGCAAGTTGACCTAAACAAAGCATGCATTGAATATTAAAGCTCATTAGAAAGTTCAAAGCAGGTAGCCACTTTCAAAAAAACGGGCTGCCACAAGTGAATGCTCAGGGGTCTCACTATCCATTCTTGGATGTGACTGGTTGGGGTGTTGCTAAGGGGTCCTACTAGATAATTGGATAATAGACAAATGACTTCTTTCTTTTTTCTAAACAGCTGCACCTTGCGGGTCTGGGAGCTCGATCTGCGTAACCGAAAAATCTGGCCTATCGAGTGCCAGCTGGGCCAGCTGAAGAGGATTGTCCAGTGTCTCGAGGTAGGCAGATCATTTCCTGAATTTCATGTGGTCGGTCTCCCCCTGTTTGTTTTATTTAGCACCTTTGACAGCATGTAGAGTCACACACTTTTCACAGGGTGGCACAGTAGAGGCAGGGTTTGACGCTGGCGCCTCACAGCACCAGTAGACTCTGCGTGGATGTGCATGTTCTTCCTTAGCTGTATAGTATGTGAGTTTTTCCTTCATGCTGTTGTTTTCCTCTCACATCCCTAATGTTATGATATGAAGTTTCGACAGTAGCAAAATGGGTGTGAGGCCTCCAAAAAAAAAAAAACAAGTAAGGGAGCAGGCTACAATCCTAACTGGTCTTCCCAAACAGAGGCTCATCTGAATTCAGCCAGGCCTATAATACTAGCATATGCCAGCTTCACCTCAAGAAGGCCAAAAAATGGAGATCTGGTAAACCAACTAGAAATAAAAAGCTCCACAAGGGGAGGGATGACCGTACACCCTTGGCTTGAATTAGAAGGACAAACAGGAAATGATTATAAATGGAAGATTAATTCAAATAAAACTACATACAGGTAGTCACCAGGTTACGGAGATATCCGACCTGTGACTTACGAAGCTCAGAAGCATGCTCCTCAGTAACTGCCGCTCCATCATCTACCACCTGGGGATGCTGCAAGTGGGCGATTTCACTGCTCGCGCAGTGTAGTGTCCCTCGGGCGGCTCCCACCAGCAAGTGGTGACCTGTGGTCCATAGTCACCGGGGCCATAGCTATTGCTCATGTGCAGGACGGAGGCTTGATGGGGCGGTTCGCTGCCCGCCCACTACACCGCCGTAGCTACTGCTCCTGAGTGGACGCAGGCCGGATGGAGCGAAGGGGGGCGTTTCACTGCCCGCCCACCACACACTGCTGCCCCATTCGTTCTCAGTGGGCGGCTGGTAATGCTGCAAGCGGTGACCTGGTTGTGGCTGACCGGAGGCCATTGAGGGTGAACGGGGTGGCGGGGGTAGCATTGTAGTGTACATTGGGTGGCTGCCTGTTGAATGGGGGCAGTGGTGGTGGTGTACCCGCCTTTGGCCGCACCATGTTCATTCTCGGTGGGCGGACGCTGCAGGCAGCATACTGTAGTGGAGGTGACTGTGAGGTGGGCAGGTGATGAACCCCCCTTGCCACCCCATTCGTTCTCAATAGCAAGCCTGCTTGTACTGTTACGCACATAGCAGGAAGTTGTCTCTTGTCAGTACATCAGACGTGT
The DNA here is from genome assembly GCF_900747795.2 of Erpetoichthys calabaricus. NCBI lineage: Eukaryota > Metazoa > Chordata > Cladistia > Polypteriformes > Polypteridae > Erpetoichthys > Erpetoichthys calabaricus. The sequence goes on from NC_041407.2 coordinate 20,527,083, forward strand.
TGACGACGGGTGCCATCCTGCTGTGATAGCGTGGACACTGCTGTGCTGAAACACAAATCTGATGCAGGTGTTGGTGATACAGTAAAGAAGAGAAAAACCATCACCATGGAAAATAAAGTAGAAATAATAAAAAGGTCAGAGAGCACTTGGTTACAGTCAGTCAACAATAGCATTTATTAAAATAATGTACATGTTCCGACTTACATACAAAATCAACTTAAGTACAAACCTACAGTCCCTATCTCGAACGTAACCCGGGGACTGCCCGTAATTCAAAGAAAAAACGACAAGAGTCACAAAAGAGTTGCCTGAAAGGCAATCCTAAGAAAATCTCCAATAGAATATTCGTGCCAAAATGAAAAGCAATCCGAAATGTTAACTACATTGAAATGTAAAGCACATGCCTGTGTTCCATTTACATTTAGCACAGTTTTATCGTGTCATAATTAAACGCATATCAATCTATAATGATGGATTGCTTTTCATGGAATTTTTGTGCCAGTTTAAAATGCAGTGCAAAATCGCGTTCTCTTTTGATTCACATCCATAGATCACGTGTTATAACTAAAAGCAAAGCAGTCATATTGCGTTTCACTTAGCGGCTTCTCCGAGTGTAATGCATTTCGATTCGCTCTGCCGTGCTCCACATATATTGGTTGGATTGGGAGCAGGCGTGATGGGCCACTGTCTCCGAAGTATGAATGAGACACCCGACTGATCCGCTCACCTTTACACGTGTATGTGCGATCAGCCAAGCACCCCAATCATCCCCTGAGTTAAGCGCACTCACGCACACCTGCACCCGCTTGGAGCCTGCATTTCCCGGGACTCGAAATTTTCTTTAAAAACCTGCAAAATGCCACAGGCCACTTAGCACATACATCTATCTGTCTCTCTTCTAAATATAGTCGACTTCATATCTATCTACTGTATTATGATGTCTTATGTAGATTTCTATCTGTCTGTCTGTCTATTTTCTAATATAGTGCCATACACATCATTCAGCTGATCTGGATCAGCTCAAGCTTTCCACTGTCTTGATTTAAAGTAATTTAACCAATGGAACTAATGGATGAAATTATCGCTCCAGAATAGATAGATAGATAGATAGATAGATAGATAGATAGATAGATAGATAGATAGATAGATAGATAGATAGATAGATAGATAGATAGATAGATAGATAGATAGATAGATAGATAGATAGATACTTTATTAATCCCAATGGGAAATTCACATTCTCCAGCAGCAGCATACTGATACAATAAATAATATTAAATTAAAGAAAGATAATAATGCAGGTGAAAAACAGACAATAACTATGTATAATGTTAAATGTTAACGTTTACCCCCCCGGGTGGAATTAAAGAGTCGCATAGTTTGGGGGAGGAACGATCTCCTTAGTCTGTCTGTGGAGCAGGACAGTGACAGCAGTCTGTCGCTGAAGCTGCTCTTCTGTCTGGAGATGATACTATTAAGTGGATGCAGTGGATTCTCCATAATTGATAGGAGCCTGCTGAGCGCCCTTCGCTCTGCCACAGATGTTAAACTGTCCAGCTCCATGCTAACAATCGAGCCTGCCTTCCTCACCAGTTTGTCCAGGCGTGAGGCGTCTTTCCTCTTAATGCTGCCTCCCCAGCACACCACCGCGTAGAAGAGGGCGCTTGCCACAACTGTCTGATAGAACATCTGCAGCATCTTATTGCAGATGTTGAAGGACGCCAGCCTTCTAAGGTAGTATAACCGGCTCTGTCCTTTCTTGCACAGCGCATCAGTATTGGCAGTCCAGTCTAATTTATCATCCAGCTGCACTCCCAGGTATTTATAGGTCTGCACCCTCTGCACACAGTCACCTTTGATGATCATTGGGTCTATGAGGGGTCTGGGCCTCCTAAAATCCACCACCAGCTCCTTGGTTTTGCTGGTGTTCAGTTGTAGGTGGTTTGAGTCGCACCATTTAACAAAGTCATTGATTAGGTCCCTATACTCCTCCTCCAGCCCATTCCTGATGCAGCCCACGATAGCAGTGTCGTCAGCGAACTTTTGCACATGGCAGGACTCCAAGTTGTGTTGGAAGTCCGATGTATATAGGCTGAACAGGACCAGAGAAAGTACAGTCCCCTGTGGCGCTCCTGTGTTGCTGACCACAATGTCAGACCTGCAGTTCCTGAGACGCACATACTGAGGTCTGTCTTTGAGATAGTCCACGATCCATGCCACTAGGTATGAATCTAATCCCATCTCTGTCAGCTTGTCCCTAAGGAGCAGAGGTTGGGTTGTGTTGAAGGCGCTAGAGAAGTCTAGAAACATAATTCTTACAGCACCACTGCCTCTGTCCAAGTGAGAGAGGGATCGGTGTAGCATATAGATGATGGCATCCTCCGCTCCCACCTTCTCCTGATATGCAAACTGCAGAGGGTCAAGGGCGTGTTGAACCTTTGGCCTAAGGTGGTGAAGCAGCAGCCTCTCCATGGTCTTCATCACATGTGAATGTGATGTGAATAAGATGTCATAGAAGCTTCAGTGCCTGTTTTGGGCTCTCTGATATCACACAAACATGTCCGGCCGAGCCACAGCAGATGACAGCCCTGGAGTTCATCACAGGATTTCAAGAGTCACCCTACTGCTGTAGCAATTCAAACGTCCTCTTTATTTACCTCACAGAGTTGCTGAGCAGCCAGCTGGCATTGGACCCTTGGAGGTTTACTTTATACAAATGTATATACATTTTTCACATTTTTTTTAGTTTCTTTTTTGCATTCTTGCATTTTGGACCCACTGGAACTCCGCTCTATAATTTATGGTCTGTTATCTTGGAGTGCGCAGCAGTCATGAACCTCAAGGCCACTGTTTATTCTTAGATGCATTCATTTGACATTCATTTTGTAAATCCAGCTCTTTTTTTATTTATTCACATCCATGTGGAGTCTGGGCCTGTCCTGGCAGTTGTGGGCACAATCACTTTCTTACTTAAATAATACTTCTTTATACGGAGAGCGGCTCTCCCTAGAAGCACTGCGTCCTCCAAGGAGGCACTTGTCAGCTTGATGAGTGCACCATTCTCACACAATGAGCATTGTAGATGTAGCCAGGTCCCCCAGGACTTCAGTAATATTCAGCAGTTAAGGTCAAAAAATGTAACAGCATGAACATTTCCAGTAATATTTTTCTAGAAGGACTGCACGGTCAAAATTGTAAAAATAATTATGGCTCAAATCATTTCAAGTTTAATTTTTTTAAATGAAAAAATATTAACTGCATGAATCTTTTATCTTTTTCGCAGAATGTCAAAGAGCACACTCTCAGGAGCCCATTGTAATTCGTTTTTTTAATTTTTTTAGACCGCATGTACAATTGTTTGCATTGTTTATCCTTTTTTTTAGAGTTAAGTGAAGTCATTGTGTCACCTTTTTCCACCATTTTGTGTATTTTTTTTTTTTTTACGATTGTCCGCTCCACCCCTCGCCCCATACTGTTTGTCGCTCATTACATTTTGTGGCCACCAGGTGGCTGTCCAGCTCCCCAAACACCTGACAGAAGTGCAGCAAACAAGAGGATTTCATTTGGTGTGAAATGCTTCCCAGTAAGCGTTTCCCACTCTTCAGCTACAAGTACAAGTAAACAGCAAGCATACAGCAATGCTCTGTAATTGTCTTCTCTCTCTTTCTCCGTCACTGCCTCCTCCACCCCTCCCAGCAAGCCTTGTTTTCCTTCTCCCAGCTCTGGCTCCCAGAGCAGTGGCAGGCAGCTCCGTTTATATGAAACCTGGGAGTACTTCTGGTGTCCCACAGGTCTGGCCCAGGACCACATCTGAGTGAAAGGGGATCCCTACACCCAGTCCCCGCAGTACCACCTGGCAACACCCATGGGACCCAACAGGGCTGAGTTAAAGAACTCCAACTCCCATTATGCCCTGTGGGAATCCAGGGTGCTGCTGCAAACCAAGGTGGGCTGCCATCTAGTGACCCGGGGGAGATAATGGACTGTGTCTATTGTGCTGTCCTTACACACAGAGGGTGTCCCAGCTGGGTAAGGTTCCCAGCTGTCCCTCACAACATGTTGACAATTGTATGACCACTATTGCTGTCTTATCACATGTTACTATTCAAGTATAATTCAAATTTATGCCTTATTTGAAGGCAAAGGCTGACGTTCGATTGCAAAAGAAAAGTTGTTTGGTTTACGTTGCTCTAATTTTCTAAATGTGTTTCTCCAGACATGCTTTTTTAAAGCTGCGGTATTTTACTGGTCTGGTTTTGCACGTCACTCTTTTTAGTAATGCTGAATTGTAAGCTTGCTATCTTCATTAGTATCTAAAGCCAGATTAAGAACCCCACAGGCCCCTGGGTGACTTAGCTCCTTAGCAGATAGTTGATTATTCTTTTAACAAGTCAGTGTGTGGACACCAGGACATTAAGTATTTCTCATATGTGATTTGTCACAAGATTTTGCATCAGGATTGGGGGGGGGGGGTACCCCCTTTGATCATTTCTACTCGCGGACACAGGATTGTTTCATCAAGTGATGTGCCCGTCACAGGCCCATCCAGAACACCCTGATGATAGATCTGCCCCTGTTAGTAACAATTACACCCAACCTCGGCTAACAATGTAGTTTGAGACAATTTTGTCTACCACACTGCTCTGCTTTTTGATTACCAGTCTCTAGAGGAAAAAGAAAAAAAATGAAAACACGAGCGCAACAGACCTACGCTACTTCCCTACTAGCCACACAACATAGCACACCAACAGAAGCAAAATGTATGATTGAAATAATATTGTTATTGTAAACAAATAAATCAGCTTTTTACACAAATCTCACGCTACAGCACACCCCCAGCATGGATGGATTACAATACAAAACACTTCAGTAATAAAACACAAATGCACAATGTGATGGATGGCCGGCTAAATATTCCGGCCCACACCTCCAGGCCGCCAGGTGGAGCCCTCCCAACAGCATGGAGGTTCCCCGAATTCCAGCAGGGCCTTATGGACCTTGTAGTTTGTATACACAGCCCTGCTGGATACCTTGGGGACCACCGGGAGTCGCTGTAGGGAGGCTGTCGGATTCTTACGTGCCCTATAACCCGGAAGTGCGTCATGATCACCTGACAAGAAGAAACGACGTGCTTCCGGGTTGAAGAAACGGACTTTTACCCTGACCCGGAAGTAATAAGGGCTTGTGGATTGTGGGACAGGAACACCTCCAGGTCAGGGGGTATAAAAGGACTCTGGGAAAGCCCAGACATTGAGCTGAGTGTTTATTGTGCTTTATTATTGTTTATTCTTGTATGTGTAGTGTGGAGTGGAGGGTGCTTAGTGCACTTTATTATCATAATAATAAAAGTCTTGGACTTTTACCTGGTGTTTGGTGTACTCCCTGAGGGTTCGACAGGTCGATAACAGTCTCAACTATTACAACAAATAATAATTGTCATAAAGGATTAACCAATCAAGATCAGGCAGACCACAATAAAGAGTTGGGGCACCACCATGGTGACCCCATATAACTGGAATGCAGCAAAAACAAGAACATGTGCAAAAAATTGCAAAATGCCTTTTCAGATGTGAGTTCCAAAGTGAACTGTTTTGAAAATGGCCAAACTTACAGTCACAGGAAGAGGCGGGTCCAGGCAGACTGACACCGGATGTGACATCAGAGATGATACAGCTGTCAATCATCTGGTCTTCAGAGGGAGGAAGAGAGGCATCAGAACATAGTGCCAACCCCTGGAGCAACGGGAAATTACAATCACCAGAGCCCTTAAACTGTCCCCTCTGCGCACCCTTGTGATAGCACAAAGGGGCATTGTTTGTCCTATTGAAGGGACACGTGTCGTGTAAACAGAATGTCAATGTCTAAAAATATCATTGATATTTTTATCAATCATTGGTTTTTTTTTTTAAAAAGCACACACAAAGACAAGGGGGGAAGACGCAAGTTGCCTACAGACGACAACAGGGCATTGGAATTCAAAGCCAAGTTTGGTGCGGCAGCAGCCAGTGTTGGCTTAAGGGTGCATGGCACCCTTAGGTAATGGGTGGAGCATGTTCATATATGTTTATGATTCTGAAGAACAAATGAGGGGTTTGGAGGAATATTCAGATAAATACATTACGTGTGATGTGCTATACTGAAAACCAACAGAAGAGCAGCAGGAAGGCTGGAGGGCATTCATATTTGTAAATAAAATGGAAGAGCGGGGGATTTGTGTGGTTTGGTTGAAGATCAGCACACCTTCATATTCAGATTTTATGTACAACATGATATAGTGATAGTCGACAGAACATTGGAGCTGGGATTCGGATGAGTCAAGGCCCCCCAAAACGTCATGACACCCTTAGGGCGGTGCCTACTCGGACTTGGCCAAGGGCTGATCCTGGCAACAGCTGTAACTAGTGTTCCACCACACCACCCTAATCGCCATCTGAAAATTGGCTTCTTTAATCCTCTAAACTCTTTTGTGATTTCCCCCCCCCCCCAGGTAGAAGATGATGACAGTTTCTTCTATGGAGGAACCTCTAGTGGAGATGTTTTAAAAGTGAATCTGAAAACCAAACTTCTCAACAGCTGTGCACCTGCAAAGGAGAAGTTCAGTCAGGTGGGCCCCGCTGTAAAACTCCGGTATAATCAAGGGAAAGGTGCTATATGAATGAAATGTATTAGTATTAATAAAATATCATAGATTAAGCATGCTGCCTAGTGAAGACATATTTGCAAGAGACATCAATTATTTAAATCGGGTTGCTTAATAATTTACAGGACTATACATTTATGTGCATGTAAAAGAAAAAAAACATCAAACCACACTAATCATAAACGCCCAGAGACACCATGTTAGTCATTAGGATTATCATTCTTGATCATTGTGAAAAGAAAAAAAAAATCTCCGTCACCCTCTCTTCTCCAGCCCCTCCATCCCCCCTTAACCGTATAAGGGCAGACCTAATTAAAGAGAACATCTCTGATAAGTCTTGTTTGCCACAGGGTGTGACATCGCTGAAACTCCTCAAGACGGGCGACATACTGGTCGGTTCTGGAGATGGTGCAGTCAGTCTTTGTAAGACGGCGAATTTTAAAGTGATCAAGTAAGTCGGATATTGGGGTGGGGGGGGGGCTAGTGGGGGGTGGGTGGTTACGTGCTGATAATGAAAAGCATGTCACAGTAGAAATCAAAGAGTCACTGTTGTAATACAGGCAAGTTCCACTGGACATCTAAGAGTTTGTTTCCTGAACAATTTTGGGTGTTGTAATAAAACAACGTGTTTTAAAGGGGCGGGGTGGGGGGGGGGGTCACCTAGGTGAATCCCTTATATTGAAAATGAATGTCGGGGATTTTGCCAAGTAAAACAGAAAATGGTGACATCTTGTTCAGACAATAATCTTCTAACAAGTCTGCAGACAACCCAGAAGGGGCGGGTTCAGGAGAGCAGAAACAGGAAGTGACATCAGAGGTGAAGAACTGCCAAGGGTGGAAGAGAAAAAAGGCATTAGGTAACAGCGCCACCCTTTGGTTTGGAGTGTAACAATCTTTCTTTTTTTTTTGCAATCAATTTTTCACTGATGTCAAACAATATAGTAAAGCAACAAAAGAGGGAAAGACATTTTCACATTCAAATTTTGAAGAAAATCCCTCTACCAGCATCCACCCTAAACCCACGCCACCCCGGAGCTATTTAAGAAAGTGGATACCAAATTTGGGCGGCACGGTGGCGCAGTGGGTAGCACTGCTGCCTCGCAGTTAGGAGACCTGGGTTCACTTCCCGGGCCCTCCCTGCGTGGAGTTTGCATGTTCTCCCCATGTCTGCGTGGGTTTCCTCCAGGCACTTCGGTTTCCTCCCACAGTCCAAAGACATGCTGGTTAGGTGGATTGGCGATTCTAAATTGGCCCTAGTGTGTGCTTGGTGTGTGGGTGTGTTTGTGTGTGTCCTGCGGTGGGTTGGCACCCTGCCCGGGATTGGTTCCTGCCTTGTGCCCTGTGTTGGCTGGGATTGGCTCCAGCAGACCCCCGTGACCCTGTGTTCGGATTCAGTGGGTTGGAAAATGGATGGATGGACGGATACCAAATTTAGACTGATGGAACACGCAGGTCACTGATTGGGTGCACAGAGGCCCACACGCCTACAGATTGAATCAAGGGTTTGCTGTTAGCCATGACTTGATCAGGGAGATAGTATTTTCCCATTTATTAATAGTATGCACAGGTATCTTGCGCGGCTGAGTATAACATTCTTGAAATGAGCCTTGAGGTTGTCTCCCAGAAGCGCGTGTGTGTGTGACAGTGTATCTTATGGATTTTGGCCTGATGAGCACAAAAATCACCTAGAAATGTTCCGATCATGTACCATTTTATCACAATCGCCTATTTGTGTGATTTCCTCATGTATTATAAGTATACGCATACAGTCCAACAGCCACAACTGGAACATCTGTGGTGATCTAACAGTAGTGACACCGCTGCTAGAAAATTTGACAGCCATGCTAAAGAGTCTGAAGAACTGGCCACTGCATAAGGGAAGAAAAGTGTGGCACATAAACATCTTGTCAGTATTTCATATGAAACTTGGACTGGTAAAAAATGTAGTTAAAGCGATGAGCAAGGAAGGTGAAGGATTTCGATATTTGGGACCGATGTTTCTGCAAATAACTGACAACAAGATTAAGGAGGGTGTTTTTCTTGGACCAAACATCAGACACATAATTAGTGACAAGCGGTTTGAAGACCTGCTAGTGAGGCTGGAGAAAATCTCATGGAAGGCATTCGAGGTTGTCGTTAAGAATTTTCTTGACAATTACAGAACACTAAACTAAATCCAGTTGGTTGAAAACAATGAAGAGCAACTTATTGTTAAAACTTTGCTTTCTTCATTCACACTTGGACTCAGTGATGGACACAGTGAAAGGATTCATCAGAACATTGCAACAACGGAACAGTGGTATCAGAGCAAATGGAATCCATCAATGCTTGGACACTGACATGAGAAACATCAGATGTCGAGTGCAATGAAAATCAGCAGCAAAACATTTTTAGCTCAAATGAACTAATGCAGTGGGTCAGGATCTTTAAGTAAATCTTCTTCTTTCTCTTCATCTTTTCCAAATTCTGTGTGGAGTCAATGTGCTTGATCAACCTTCACAACACACCTTAGTCCTGCAACTCCACCCCAGTCAGATCCTTTTCCATCTTCTTTAACTTTATCCACCCATCACCACTTCAGCCTCCTTGCTTTCTCTTCCCCTGTACTTCTATTCCCATCACTCTTTTGCCCACACATTCCTTGTCTCTCCTCATTACAGGCCCATACCACTTCAACCAAATCTCCTGTACTTTTTTAGATTTCTCTCCCACTCCCTCTGATTGTCTCATTTCTTGTTCTGTCCTTACTTGTAACTCCACACGTCCATCTCAACATTCTCATTTCTTCCACATCCAACTTCTTCTGCCCATGTCTCAGCTACACATATCATTGCTGGTCTTATCACCGTCTTATCACACAATACTCCTGATATCTTCTTCTAATTATTCCACACACACTGCACTCTATGGGTCTTCTCTGCATCTAGTTTTCCATCTTGGGCCACCAATGATCCAAAACATTTAAATATATCCACTCATTCCAATTGCTCTTTCTGCAGAGTAACTTCTGAATCCTGATTATCATGAAACCTCATGTCTGTTTATCTTCAGTCCCCTATCTTTCAAAGTCCTTGTCCATTCTTCCAACTTCCTCTCCACTTCTTCTTTTCTGGTGCTGCATAACACAGTCTTGTCAGGAAAATCCACACACCAGGGGGACTGGTCTTATATTTCACGACTCAACACATCCACGACCAGATCAAAGAGGTAAGAGAAGGTCCCTGGAGCAGACCTCCCTCCCTCATACACATCCTGGACAAACCTTACACACTTCTCAGGTCCTCGCTTCTCTCTCATGCACCTCCAGACCTCTTGACATGCTGCTCCATCATATGTCTTCTTCAAATCATCAAAAGCCACGTGCAGACCTTTCTGTTTTTCTCAATGCCTCTATATGAGTTGATGCAAAGAACCCCATCAATTGTTCCTCTCCCTGGAATCAAACCAAACTGCTCTTCCCTATGGTGGTCTCTTCCCTCAGCCTTCTCTATGTAACCCTTTCCCAAATTTTCATTTTGTGTGACATCAGCTTTATCCCACTGTAGTTTCCACAATCCTTATCATTAAGTGAATAAACGCACTAAATGCAATAAACATTAATTTCTTGTTTCTCCAAGTTCTTGCGTGATACAGTCAATCTGAAATTATTTTTGTGTTTCGTTTGAACCAAAACTGTTTCAGGTAGTGAAACTTTTGAAAAAATGTGCTGTCCAGTGGTGCAACATAGTACATGTCTTATGCTCTGTTATGTTGTAATTTATGTGGTATCTTTATAAAGTGGCCTTCATATTTACTTATGTTTTAGGAGTAGGATTGTGATAAAGTAGTGTAACACCCACCCCCCGACACACACACCCCACCTCAGTTGTTTACAGCAATGCTAAATTCCCAGTCTTACAGAACGTCTCGTTGTGCTCATCCAGTTAGATTGCTGGTGAATGTTGGCTACACCAGTATTAATTAAGGTTAGACCTTTGCACAGCGGTTAGGGTTGCTACCTCACAGCTCCACATTGTCTGTGTGGCATTTGTCATTCCTTCCTGTGTCTCTGTTTGGGTTTTTTTTCTGTTTTTACTTGGAGTATTTTTTCACATCCTAATGATATGCCTGGTAGATTGATTGGTGGTCTCAATTGTTCCTGTTCAAATGTTTTGAAGAACATGTATGGCTTGCTAAGCACTGGCACCCCTCTCAGGGCTGGTTCCTAACTTACTCCCGATGCTGCTGGGATGACGTCCAACTCCATAACTCCTTAAACCTGGATGAAGCATGTTCAGATAATGAATTGATTGTTGTTTTTTTAAGGATCTTTGGTCTTCACTAAAGTGGTGAGAGATGGCCTCTTGACCAAATGACATTCAGGTAAAGCCCAAAAACCTAGAAATGCCAAACTGTTACCCTTCAGCTTTGGAATGATCATATAGCATGTGATTGCCCAAAAACCTTTGGGTCTGGGGCAGTGATGTAACCAAACCAACTAACTCGATGAATTCTGGAAGCCATCTGAGCAGCACATCATTGCATCCCATGCAGTGAGACTTTGTGCTTTTAATTGGAGCTTTCCTTCTACAGTAGATAGTCTGTTATACTTCACTGTATGTAGAATGCTGAAGTTAAGGAGTTTTAAACTTCTTGCCTATATGATGACATCATACAACATAAAATATGTGTGATGCCCTTCCTCTATTCTCATTTTGCCATGTTTTTAATTCAGACCAAATGTCTAACAGAAGGTGTTCTCCTTTGCCCCCCATAGACAGGTTCATGTAGAAGGTGGTGTGACCTCCATCAGTCTCCGAGGCCAGGGTCACCAGTTCTTCACTGGGACACAGTCCTCATTGATTTTTCGCTTTAACTTCACGGAGTTCAAGGATGAGCTGTTCACCTCGTGTCACTGCGATGCGGTCAATGACATAGCCTTTCCTTTGTAAGTATCTACCAGTTCATTGTAGACCACCATGTCTGTGGGCTTGAAAGTGATGTAAATCCCTATTCTTTTTCTTCAGTGGAACCGCAGAGCTGTTTGCTACGTGTTCGAAGAATGATATCCGGGTGTGGCACACAGAAACCAACAAAGTCCTACTGCGCATCACCGTGCCCAACATGACGTGCAATGCCATCCAGTTCATGCATGATGGGAAGAGCATTGTCAGCGGTGAGGATGACCACTTATTTATCCTTATTCTTTTAGCTTTGCATCACATCATAGTTGCTAAAGTCAAGGAACAAATGCGACTCCGCTATCACTAGTGCACAGTGCATTTTGAATAAATCATTGTGTACTGAGCTGGTTTTTGGATTTGTGCTTCAGGGATGAAATGATCACATGAAAAGATTGTTGATATGAAGAATCCCAACGTTCTTATGTTTGCATTTGCCTGTGGGCGTACGTGGGTGTGCTTTTTATTTATTTTATTTTAGCTCATCTCCTGTACAACTCACTACCAAAAAGATTCAGAAGAATGAGACTGAAATGTTTTTTTCTCACAAGAAGTGACTATGAGTGCATATTTTATTTATATGAGTGTGTGCATGTAGGTGTTTACATATATCTTCATCCTATATCATTCTCACTAGCTAGCCACGGTGTCTGTCGAAGACAGGTAACAGAATAATTTAAAATTATATCATATTTCTTGCCCTACGTGTACTTTCAGTGCCTTTCCTCTGTATTCACGCACATCTGAATGTCTCTTCACCGACACTCCGCTTCTCGAACGCATTCATATAACGCCTCCTTCTTGGACTCTGTCATTATTTTCAAGGCGCCCTTCTTGCCTCCTGTCTGGTTTTATGCCTCCTGTCTTTGGAGGAGACTCTCTCAGCGTGTGCCTTTACTCCTCCTCGTGCATCTCACGTTTCCTCTTGCATTATGACACCAAAGCCAAACTGACCAATCACACCAAAGCTAAACTGACCACTCAGATTACTCTGAGAGACTGGACACACACAGACTGTAGTGTTTTATTACATAGTAGATATCTATGTACGGTCACGGAAGATACCTGAGATTTCACAAATGTGAATCTCGCATGTATATTTTATGCTAGTTACAGCATAATGCTACACAACATGTGGAAATAAGTGCACTGATAGATACAGTAGATAGATAGATAGATAGATAGATAGATAGATAGATAGATAGATAGATAGATAGATAGATAGATAGATAGATAGATAGATAGATAGATAGATAGATAGATAGATAGATAGATAGATAGATAGATAGATAGATAGATAGATAGATAGAAAATGTAGATAGGAATAAACACACTCTAGAAACTGTAATTTGGACAACCCATGTCAAGACACAGAATTAACGCTGATGCAGATGTGTATTTATGACTGTTGCAAGATATAGAGTCAAATCACCTAAAGGTTTAGGGCACCCAAAGGCAGATGCCATATAACTGAATTACATCTATCTATCTATCTATCTATCTATCTATCTATCTATCTATCTATCTATCTATCTATCTATCTATCTATCTATCTAAGCACTTAGGGTCGGTCCAGTTGAACGGACATCAGACGTGATATCATTGATGTTAAAGCTGTCAATCTTCTGGTCTGCAGAGGGAGGAAAAGAAAAGGTGTTAGTACACGGCATCTACCTGTGGAGTGGCAGAGAATTACCATTAAGCTGTCCCCTATGTGCACATACGTGACGCCATATCCTTGCATTCGTTTACATACTACATGCAATTTTTGCCATCTCCATTGCTCAGTTTTGATATTTATTGTTGCCAGTTATTATATATGGTCAAGCAAAAATGATTCAGTCTAGAGCAAAATTTTTGATACAGGACAATTTAGACAGAGTTTCTACTTAAAATATTGGGTATAAAAAGTATTTTCTGTTTACATATTGTAACAAGAATGAGTCGGAGACATCACAAAGGTTTGGGGCAGCCACCCGTATATTATGCTTGGCTGCAATCGCTCTTTTAAGTACACGATGTGAATCGATCAGAGTCAAAAACAGAACTGCCTGTAGTGAGGCAAGATGGCAGTTTTATAGGCCTGAAAAGGAAATGACGTCAGCGTAGCAGGAACTGGGAGTGGCATCCTCGGGGTCGGAAGTGACGTCATCCTTGGGGCCGGCAAGAGGCGGGATTTCCCGGGACAGGTCTGCAAGGGACTGAGAGAGATAGTCAGTACATTCCGCCACCCCCTGGTCTGGCGTAGAACTGCAAGTGATTAGGCCCTTCAGCTGTTCCCCATGCGCACGTGTGTGACAATATTTTATTTAATTTAGTAGATATGTAATCATGAAAGTACTGTACAGTATATACAACAAGTATTTAAGCATATAAGTTATGAGGATAAATGAAAAGTAAAGGCTATTTGAAAATTACACACGTAGAAGCTGATGCAATACAACACTGATGCAATGGCTTATGGGTAGTTCGAACACGCACAGTGCAGTGCTCTACCTGTAGTCCAGTTGAAGCCAAGGTCAAATGAACATGGACGCTCCACTGCAGGATTGCACCATTGCTGAACAACACACTGTAGTGAGATTTCTTTGAGAAGAGGGAGTGAATCCTGCTGAAATTCACCAAAGGATGTTGGCTCAGTACAGAAGGGAAAACATCCTGACTCAACGAAAAGTTTGTGAATGGGTGGAAAGACTAAAAAGGAGGAGGAACAAGTGTAACCGATGAAGCTCAATCTCATCGACCATCAACGTCGCTCACATAAATTCACATTGACATGACGAATGCCTTCTTTAGAGAAGTCTGATGGATTACATTGTCCACTGTTGCTGCACATTTAGATATCAGCTATGGATCTGCACATGCCACAATGTATGATGACTTGGGGTACCATAAAGTTTGCACAAGATGGGGACCCAGACAGCTTACTGCTCTGCACATGCCAATATCCTTCAGTGAATGGCGCTTAGTTTTGTCTTCATTCTCTCCTCCACCTCTATCTCCAGGGGGTACAGAGTGTTTTCTGTAATTTTTAATTAGCTTGTTGATTCAGTCAGCCTTTCCTGAGGTGATGTTACCAAACCAGAACACTACAATGGCCATCGAAGATTTTCAGAAGATGTGAAGGATGCCACTACCCACATTAAAGGAACCCAGTCTCCTAAGTGTCTGGTCTGCATGTTCTTCTATAGTTTCTCTGTGTTCTGAGACCAGTCCAACTTGTCATTGATTTGGACCCACAAGTACCTGTAGCAGTGTATCACCTCCACATCCACTCCATGAATAGTGGCCGGGCATTGAGGCTCTTTGATACGTCAAAGTCAATAACCATTTTCTTGGTTTGGTTGATGTTTAGTTCAAGACAATTCTTTCTGCCAGTAGAAGCAAAGTTCTCTACCTTATAACTCCAAAAGTGTGCGAGAAATAGTGTCAGATGCCAAACGAAGATCAAGAAGGATAAGAATACTTAGCAATTGGGAATCAGTGGTCCAGAGCAAATCATTTGTTACTCTAACCATGGCTGTTTCAGTGCTATGCTTACACCGGAAATCAGACTGAAAATGTTCCAAATATTTATTAGTGTTCAAATGGTCCTGTAGTTGAGATGCAACAACACGTTCTAAAAGGGAAGACTGGAAATAGGACGAAATTGCTGAAACTGTCGGGATTGATACCTTGATAAAAGGAGTGACAGCAGCAACTTTAAGGCAATCAGCGACTATACCAGAGGAAAGGGAAGAATAAATAGCAGCAGTCAAAAGAGAAACAAGGAGAGGCCAACAAGCTTTAGCTGAGACAGTGGGAATGGAGTCAAGTTGACATATCGATGAATTCGTGTTATGGAAAATCTCTCTGATATTAAAACATCATTAACTAAATTGTATTTATCTGTATATGTAAAAGATATTAAATGGCTGGTGGTGTAACTATCCCTTCAAGGTGGATACTTTGTCTTCCTCTTTCCACCAATCCATGCATGGTCAGTGTGTATGACTACGCCAAATGTACGAGGTCTGTCTATTGAAAAACAAGGCTGTGTTTCTATCTCTTAAACAAAGCAGTGAGAACTGATTATGAGCACTTGCCATGCCGGTTTAAACCTGTCCAATCCTGCACGACAAACGACAACACTCTCTGCCGTTGATTGTCAATCACCATTTAATGCAGTTGTGTTTCCCCTTGTATGCCAGAGTCATGCTAAGTTTAAAAGTTGAGTAACGTGCCAATTTGAAATTTTTAGTAAAATTAAACAAAACACCAACAGAAACTTTTCAAATGCTTACTGAGGCTTAAGGAGAAGACGTGTGTTTGTCCTAAATTGAAATCGGTGTTAAAACAAACACGATTTGAGTCAATGGATGCAGTAAAAAAGTAAAGAAGAAAATGTCTTGAAACAGCTAAGAGAAACTTAGCTGAACTTCCGCCTTCAACCAGTGGATCCAAGACTGCATCGGTGCGTAATTGCGAATGGGGAGCATATGGAAGGGGACAAGTATTAGAATTGTTATATAAATAAAAGTGAGTTATTGTGTCAGTCTTATTATTTAATAGACAGACCTCGTATTTTCACTCGTCGTTGTGAGGGCAGAGAGACTTTCGTAACCAGGTGACAGTCCATAAACGTTGTAACTGTTGTAAACGTACAATATATGACAGCATGATGCTAAGGCCATAAAGGTTTGTATTGGAGAGGAAAACCTGAATCATCAGTCCTACCTGAAAGAAAGAAGATGGATTTGATAGTTCTAATCATCATGGATTATGGGAAGATCGTTTCTCTACTCTGCAGCCAGTGTCTTAGAAGTAATGAACAATGGCTTTACAGTCTTGGAAGTGGAAGCTGACAGTGGAACTCATGCTGAAAGATGTTTGCTCAACGTTGTGGTACTGGGTACCTGTGAATGAGCACCATGATGTTCAATCTAATGTGAGCTGTCAGTAGTAACCAGATTAGGATTGTCACAAGCAGTGGATTGCAGGTCCATTGTAAAAGGTTGTTTCATGGACTTGTGTCTAGGTCAGGGGTGGGCAACTTCAATCTTGGTGGGCCGCAGTGGCTGATGGTTTTCCGTTCCAACCCAATTGCTGAATTGGAAACCAATCCTTGCCAATCTCAGAGTTTATTTAATTTTATGGCTTGTTAGTCTGCAATGTTAGGCTCTTATATCGTAGATTTTTTTTCTTTCCTAGGATATCATCCAAATGGTAGGAAGACTAAATCATTTTCAGTCTGTCACGTTCTTCTGTTAAGTGTTTTATTAAACCAGACAGTGCATGGTGAATCCACAGCAGTGTAAATAGAAACAAGTTAGACGGAGTACTGCTGGCTGCTTTGTCATTTGCATCTTATTGATAATAAGGAGCCATTATAAATGCAGCTGTTTAAGACTGAAGCAGTTAAGGGTGGAGAACCTTAACAAGTGAGACCACTAAAATGAAGCATCAAAATGTCACTTGAGCAATAAGTGCTTCATCAGCAATAATTGAAACTGGGTTGGAACAAAAATCTGCAGCCACTGCGGCCCTCCAGGACCGACACAGCCCACCCCAGTCTAGGCTCTTGAAATGACATCCAGTTTTGTGCTTCTGTATCTTCCAGCCTGGAATGATGGTAAGATCCGTGCCTTCACTCCAGAAAGCGGCAAGTTGCTGTACATCCTCAACAATGCACATAGCATGGGAGTGAGCGCAATTGCTGTCACCAGTGACTGTAAGTGGGTCATCAGTGGTGGAGGAGAGGGACAGGTATGTCGCTTGGAATGAGAATGTCATTTGTTTTAACATTGTCATCATCTCACAGATTCTTTACGTAGCTTTCTTGGGACAATATATTTTAGGTGAGAGTATGGGAAGTCACCCCCCGTTCTCAGCGACTACTGGAATCCATGAAGGAACACAAATCCTTGGTCTCCTGTATTAAGGTGAAAAGTAACAATAGGGAGTGTGTTACCACCAGTTCTGATGGGACCTGCATCATCTGGGATCTGGTGTAAGTGCACCTGCCTGACAGTCAGCCACCCAGTAAAAGCTTTTATCCTTATCGGTAACACTTCTGCTCCTCCCTAAAACAGGCGCTTTGTCAGGAATCAGATGGTTCTGGCCAACACGATGTTCAAATGTGTCAACTACCACCCTGAAGAGTTCCAGATCATTACCAGTGGCTCGGACAGGAAGGTAAGAACATACAAACTTGGGGTATAAGCACCATTAAAGTGAATTTGGCATATTCGCCTAAGGCACGAACCATAAGGTAGGAGGACCTAGCTGGACGGGTTAGCTGCTGAACAGTCGGTTGGCGCTCAAATAAGCTTGGCTTAGGGCGTACTGGGTATAAGGTATGTACAACCCCAATTCCAAAAAAGTTTGGAGAGAATGAAAAATGCTAAAAAAAACAAATGGGGTGATTTGTAAATGTACTTTGACTTGTATTTTAAAATAAACAGTATAAAGACAAAGTATCCCATGTTTTACCTAATCGGCTGCATCGTTTTGTTTGAAGATATACATTTATTCTGTAATTGATGCCTGCAAGATGTTCCAAAAAATGTGGGACAATAGTAGTTTAAGACTAATAACGATGTGATAAGCTAAAATAAGAAGGGCTGTTGAAACAAGTGAGGCAATCGTGTTGTAAGAAGCCTTCAAAAAGGCCTAGTCCTTCAAGTGTAAGGATGGGTCGTGGTTCACCAAATTGCCGATAGACGCATCCCAGAATAATCCAGCACTTCGATGACAGTGTCTCCAAAGACAAATCAGTAGGATTTGGGGCATTTCTCCCTCAACAGTGATCAATATAATTAAAGGATTCTAGGAAACCGGTCAAATCTTGGGGTGTAAAAGGGCCACTTCTGAATGCCGGATCTCCAATCCCTCCAACAGTCTGTCATGCGTCTGTAATGGATATCATGACATGGGCACAGGAACACATTGGTGAACCTTTATCAGTCAACATCATTCACTGCTGCATCCACAAATGCAACTTAAGGCTTTACTATACAAAGCAGAAGCCATATATCAATACGCTGGCAACTTCTCTGGGCTTGGTCTCATCTGAGTTGGAAAGTAGCACAGTGGATGAGACTTTGTGCCAAGAGATTTAACCAGGCCCGGGGGCCAGAAATAAAAGACAAAGAGTAGAAGACAAAGTAGAATGTTGTAAAGAGGTTCAGAAACATTGGTGCAATACACATGCAGGGCAGGTTAGAGATTATGAAAGTAGTAAAATTCAAAAGTCTCAAAAAACTGATAGTAAAGATCGCATTAGCGCAAACAAATGGTAATTATTACTCGGTGACATAACGGAACAGTAAAAAGAGATCGAATATATGGACATAGGTGATATGACAGAAGAATGTAGATATTGTTTGGCTTTAAACTTTAAGTCGGAGACTTGTAGATCATCTAATTCAGGTTGCCATCAGGGAAAGGTAGTGTTTCTTCCCAATGAAGAGGCGTATCCGCGAGAAATAAAAGATTTGTTATTTGGTGAAAGTGAAATCCACAAACACTACAGGCTACAATATTCTGTTCGCGTTTGCATCATTCAATGCTCAAAATGTAGATTTACACGATTCAGAACCATACACTATGAGAATCTGTGGTCCCGTTACAATTAAAGCATACGACAAGTTTAATTTCAAAGAAACCACAATTTCGGTCAGGTTTATATTTATGATCACGGAGAAGCGATGCAACATAAAATCGAAAGAGTTAAACGATCGGATGTATTAGAAATTCTATCACCAATAATAGATACAATCCATACATCCAAACGTGGATAACATTAGACAACAAATGAGTTCTTGATATGCCATTCATATTAAAATGTTAACAGTTTTCTGTTAGAATAGCTTTTGCAAAGACAATTAACAAATCTCAGAGCCAAACATTCGAAAAATTCATTATATTTAATAGAGAGAAGAAAACGAAATTCAATCACAGGCAGTTATACGTTGTGTTGATGCATATGTAACAGTTCCCATGAAAATAAAAATCTGTTTAAATTGTACAACCACATCCCCATACGCGAGTAGCAGAACCGCAAAGTGGCTAGCATGTAGCGCAGGCCAGGGGGGTTGGCAAGCAAAGTGAGCAGGGGGCAAAGCCCCCTAGTCTTATTAAAAGAACTGGTCATGTGACACCGAGGTAAACACTCAGCTGTCCCAACTTTTTTGGAGGATGTTGCCGTCGTCATCAGATTTGAAATAAGGTGTATATTTTCAAAAAAACACAATTAAATTCACAAGGTTAAACATCAAAAAAGTCAAGTCTAGTGACTTTATTGTCATCCCACCCATACACCATATTGCAGCATACAGTGACACGTAATAACATCCTACAGGACTGCCATGCAACAAATACATAAACACAGGACAAGCGCAAGTTAGGTAAAGAACTGCACAATGCTATAAATAAATAAATATTAGGTAAGTAAATAGATGTCAATAATTTATTTATACGTCACTGTGAAGATACTGTTATGTCTCAGTTCTGTTTAGTGTCAGTTAGCTTTTTACCCAAGTTGGCTCCAGTGCAAGATTTGCTTTTTGGTTTCTGAATTTTATTTTGCCTTTAACTTGAGCATACACTACTGGTCAAAAGTATTAAAGCACCTCAGTTTTTATTGAAATGCATGTTCAATATCTAGTTTGGACATAACCTTGAGGAATGTTTTGGCCCATTGCCTTGCTGTAGTATGAGCCCCTGTCCTACAAGACACAGACCAGATGGTATTGCATGGTAATGCAAAATACTGTTTTTGATTCCGAATACCAGTCACCAACTCTAACTCCACCAAAAGAACGCCAGACCATCACACTTCCTCCTCCATGTTTGACAGTTGGTGTCGCACATCCTTTCACCAACTTGACGGTGTATCAACACCCTGTGAGGCGAACCAAAGATTTCAAATTTGGATTCATCGGTCCATTAGACTTTCTTCCAGTCTGCTGTAGTCCACAGCCAATATTTCCAGGCCCTATTTTGTCCTTTAAGGAATTGCTTTCTTACTGCTACTCGCCCTGTCAAACCTGCAGCACAAAGTCCTCCTCTTCACAGTACAAACTGACACTTTGCTTTTGTCGACCTCCACTGTTAAGCTGTACTTGAAGCTGTTGTGCTGTGAGGCCCATCATACGAGCCGATGCCCCTCAGAAACTGTAACTTTGGACCTGTCTGATCTCTTCCTCTCAGAGTTTCTCCCAGTTTACAACTGCCTTTGGATTGTGTAGGACACCACTGGACTCACTGACACTTTGATTTGTTTTGTAAGGCCTGCACTTGTAAGGGTAATAATGCTCCTCTGTCTCATTTCATTTGTTAATTGTTAATTGTTTTGTTGCCTCATTACCACTGGAATATTGTCTAAGTAGTACTTCAGATGGTGTAGTAACCCAGTCTGTTCCAACTCTGCTTTAAGACAGACGGAGGGTTTTTAAGTAATCAACAGAGGTTGGGACACCTGTGCAAATTGTTGGCTTCAACATACAAAGCTTCATTTACTTAAATTGCTGCAGAACATTTGTAGGTTGTAACCTATGAGTTGTTCCCTGAAGAAGGCCCATTTGTAATATTCTGAAATGTCCGTTTGTTTCAGTTTTAGCAAACCTAAACTTTACATTTAAACCTCTGGTAGTTTATTGCTTACCTTTGCACCATTTTAGGTCATTCATTGCACTTCAACTGATTAAATTTGAAGAAAAACTGGAAAAACTGAGGTGTTCTAAACTTTTTGACCTGTAGTGTATGGGACATCACATTTCAAAAGACAGCAAAGTTAAGTTTTGCAAGAAATAAAAAGAAAGAAAGAATCTGTTAATTTTTTTGCCACTTAGATTGGATACTGGGAAGTCTTTGATGGTGCTGCAATAAGAGAACTGGAAGGCTCCCTGTCTGGATCCATTAACGGCATGGACATTGCACAGGATGGCAGACATTTTGTCACAGGTAAGTATCATGACTTATGCTGTGTGTATCCCAGTGTCATAAGGGTTCATCCCCTGGCTGGGGTTCAAATTCACATTTTATATCTCTTTTGTTCCTTTTTGATTTACAGTGGGGCAAAAAAGTATTTAGTCAGCCACCAATTGTGCAAGTTCTCCCACTTAAAAAGATGAGAGAGGCCTGTAATTTTCATCATAAGTAAACCTCAACTATGAGAGACAAAATGAGAAAAACAATCCAGAAAATCACATTGTCTGATTTTTAAAGAATTTATTTGCAAATTATGGTGGAAAATAAGTATTTGGTCACCTACAAACAAGCAAGATTTCTGGCTCTCACGGACCTGTAACTTCTTCTGTAAGAGGCTCCTCTGTCCTCCACTCGTTACCTGTATTAATGGCACCTGTTTGAACTCGTTGTCAATATAAAAGACACCTGTCCACAACCTCAAACAGTCACACTCCAAACTCCACTATGGCCAAGACCAAAGAGCTGTCAAAGGACACCAGAAACAAAATTGTAGACCTGCACCAGGCTGGGAAGACTGAATCTGCAATAGGTAAGCAGCTTGGTGTGAAGAAATCAACTGTGGGAGCAATTATTAGAAAATGGAAGACATACAAGACCACTGATAATCTCCCTCGATCTGGGGCTCCACGCAAGATCTCACCCCGTGGGGTCAAAATGATCACAAGAACGGTGAGCAAAAATCCCAGAACCACACGGGGGGACCTAGTGAATGACCTGCAGAGAGCTGGGACCAAAGTAACAAAGGCTACCATCAGTAACACACTATGCCGCCAGGGACTCAAATTCTGCAGTGCCAGACGTGTCCCCCTGCTTAAGCCAGTACATGTGCAGGCCCGTCTGAAGTTTGCTAGAGAGCATTTGGATGATCCAGAAGAGGATTGGGAGAATGTCATATGGTCAGATGAAACCAAAATAGAACTTTTTGGTAAAAACTCTACTCGTCGTGTTTGGAGGAGAAAGAACACCATACCTACTGTAAAGCATGGGGGTGGAAACATCATGCTTTGGGGCTGTTTTTCTGCAAAGAGACCAGGACGACTGATCCTTGTAAAGGAAAGAATGAATGGGGCCATGTATCGTCAGATTTTGAGTGAAAACCTCCTTCCATCAGCAAGGGCATTGAAGATGAAACGTGGCTGGGTCTTTCAGCATGACAATGATCCCAAACACACCGCCCGAGTAACGAAGGAGTGGCTTCGTAAGAAGTATTTCAAGGTCCTGGAGTGGCCTAGCCAGCCTCCAGATCTCAACCCCATAGAAAATCTTTGGAGGGAGTTGAAAGTCCGTGTTGCCCAGCGACAGCCCCAAAACATCACTGCTCTAGAGGAGATCTGCATGGAGGAATGGGCCAAAATACCAGCAACAGTGTGTGAAAACCTTGTGAAGACTTACAGAAAACGTTTGACCTCTGTCATTGCCAACAAGGGGCATATAACAAAGTATTGAGATGAACTTTTGTTATTGACCAAATACTTTTTTTCCACCATAATTTGCAAATAAATTCTTCAAAAATCAGACAATGTGATTTTCTGGATTTTTTTTTCTCATTTTGTCTCTCATAGTTGAGGTTTACCTAAGATGAAAATTACAGGCCTCTCTCATCTTTTTAAGTGGGAGAACTTACACAATTGGTGGCTGACTAAATACTTTTTTGCCCCACTGTATGTTGCTTATGTGCATCATGATTTATTTTTGGCTTTGTCTATGTATATAAGCTGCCTTTGTTTTGTTTCATGTCTTTCGTTATGTTTAATGTATTTTCTTAAACCCAGAAATGGCCCTGCCTGACAACACATGTTAAAGCTTACAAAAAATGGCAAAAACAATAATGTGTGACTGAGAGAACAGACCGAGGGACAACAAAAGAATAGCTGGGGCACCAGCCAGGCTACCCAAATTAATCGGCACAAACAATAACAAAACAAAATAATAAAAGCACAACGCTCTTGGCACCAAGAGAGGTTGGCTTTAAGCAGCCTTATGAATTCTCAAAATAAGGTCCATCAGCAGGAGCCCTGCCCATGATGCAGGTTGGGTTCAGATTGAATGTCATTTTCTGGCAACCAGTCCATTTTTATGGTGTTCTAGGTGGAATGGGTGGAGCCAGCGCTGGGGATTGTGGGCAGGGCTAGCTGTCCTCTTTGGGTGTTTATTCTCTAAACTGTGATGGAAAGAGAAAACACATATAGCGTCCTGCAGCGTGATCGCTTACCTCATCAGAGCCATGAAGGTGCTATCCAGGTGCACATGTGTGAGAATATGATAATAAAATTCAGTATATTCTCAGTTAAGTGATTAATGCAAAACAAAAAAGACACACACACACACAATAGGGAAGCAGAAATTGTTTAAAATAAAAAAAAAATAGCAAACTGTCCTAATTAGTAACAGATACAGTATATTGTTGATAGCGGCTGCTGTATTATTTCAAACAGCAATGCCTGAAAGTAGAATATGTGCTGCACTCCTTTATTATCATTGAAATGACATCTTTTTTAAACTGAAGCAGACTCTTAAATTAACCAATCAAGAAAGATGTTCTCTATAATTATCGTCGTGTTCCCACTGTGCTAACCCTCAGCCAACTACACCTTAACAAAATGAATAGCTGGATAAAGGTAATTAAATTTTAATACAGCTTTTCAGTGCCCTCTGTAATGGCTTAAACAGGGAATGATGCAGCACCTTGCTTTGTATACAGGAAACAATCATATTTTTTTTTACATGAGTTATTTTCACAACTCACATTTGTTTAGTATAACTAAATAATGCATGGCCCCAGTGAAATTTGCTTGCATTATCTTATGTTGCTTTTCTTTATTCACATCAAGCTAGCCATACAGAATGAGGACTGTTGTCACCCAGCTGCAGGTGCCTTAACTGTCTTTGCATAATTTGCATATTCTTAGTCTTCTTAATTGTTTTCCAGATATTTTGGTTTCCACTCACATTAAAAAGATGTGTATGTTAGGTAACATGTCAGTCCAAAATGGCCTAACATAACAAATGTATGTGTGAGTGTGGACTGTGAGAGAATAATTTGGAGGTAACAATAGTTAAGTATTTTGGTCTGCAGTGTTTATTGAAATATAAGCATTTGTTTTAGAAATGTCAGGAAGAGAGTTACTGAAATTGGTTAAGTACAATACAATACAATACAGTTTATTTTTGTATAGCCCAAAATCACACAGGAAGTGCCGCAATGGGCTTTAACATGCCCTGCCTCTTGACAGCCCCCCAGCCTTGACTCTCTAAGAAGACAAGGAAAAACTCCCAAAAAAACCTAGTAGGGAAAAATGGAAGAAACCTTGGGAAAGGCAGTTCAAAGAGAGACCCCTTTCCAGGTAGGCTGGGCGTGCAGTGGGTGTCAAAAGAAGGGCGTCAATACAATACAATACAGTACACAGAACAGAACAATTTCTCAATATAGTAAGAAATAAAAAATATAAATTTAAGTGAATAAAAAACAAGAACGTTCTAGGAGGAAGGTTAAAGTAATACACAAGAAATGAATGCCATGTTCTGGCAGCCGTCCATTTTATGGTGTTCTAGGTGGAAAGGGTGGAGCCAGCTCTGGGTGCTGTGGGCGGGGCTAGACATTCTCATTGGGCGAAGAGATGATTAAGAGATCAGCAGATGTCCTGTAAACAACAAGACTGGACAGTTGTCACATATACCGACATTTCAAGGATTGCAGAACCTAAAGGATTAAAAAAAGAACAAGAGTTTAATAAAATAGGCTTTTATTAGGAGAATTTATCTGGGTGTAAGCCAATGAACCAACCAGAGTAAATGTATGCTTTAATCAGCATTATTATGTAAATTCAGGTGCTATACGGACCTCTACCCATATTATTCTGAACATACTGTAAGACTTCAGTGATGAATGCTCCCTCTTTGGCATTTACGGAGCAGTAAATTAAAGACACAATGGACAAGGTTTCCTCCTGCCTGATTACTGACTCGAGGAGGTTTTATCAGACTTGTCCTAGTAGAGGATACGTTTCTTTCTTTAAATCATATGTTGATTTCTTCCTCAGTGTGTCTGCATGAGAGTGCATTGATGTAGATTGGCATCTGTAATGCTTTTGGAAAATTGCTTTTTTTCAGTATGCTAAATATGACTCGTAATATTTAATTTGTGCATTTTATTTCAGTCTGTTTTTCATTTTAGAATTATTTAGATAATGACTCTTAACATGTGGAAAGTGTTCTGTGACTGAACCTCAGAGGTTAAAGTGCCTTTCCTGGACACATTCACACCACAAAACAGCAGTCTATCCAAGGCTGATTCCTGTCTTGCATCCTCTGAGCCTGTAATGGCAATACCTGAAATGCAAGAGGAGGCCTCCATACCAAAAGGATGTATACAAAGCTAAATATTTAATTTTTAAAGACAACTAAATATGGTGTAATGAAAAACACAGACAAGCATAAAGGTTTGAGGCAGCAGCAGACAAACCCTATATAATCTTTATATATATATATTGTGGAGACTGGCTCAGACACAGACAGGCAGACACGTTCATGTCACCCAACACACGTTTATTATACATTATAATTACAGTTATAGTGCACAATCCAGTGCCAAAGCACCATTCACCCTTTCAAGTCCTTGGCCACAACACAATGCCTTTCTCTCTCTCTCTGGTCCGCCTCCACTCCTCTCCAACACGCTTTGTCTTCTTCCTCCCGACTCTCGCCCTGACTGGAGGGAGGCGGCCCCTTTTATGTGCCCCGGATGGGCTCCAGGTGCATCGTCAGGGCCTCCGTAGCCACACCCCTGTGTGGCGGAAGCTCCCAAGGTGAAGCCGGAAGTCCACCGGGTGCCCTCAAGTCTCTTCCCCCCAGTACTTCCCGGTGTGGCGGAAGTACTGAGGGCCAACACTCCCAAGGCATTGGGGCGCCCCCTGGCGGTGACCACGGGCCCCTACAGGGCTGAGCTTCCAAGCTCCGTACCCGTGGTCCCCAAAGCCACCAGGGAGGACGCCCCCTCGTGTCCTGGAGACGGCACAAGCCCTCCTCCACTCCTCCTAGGCGTCCCGGCTGGGCATGGACGCCCGCCGGGCACCACAATATATATATATAAAATCCAACATCTGTCTGTCTGTATGTCTGTTTGCTTTTCACGTGAGAACTACTTAACGGATTTAGATATTTTTTTTCTATAATTTGCTTGAACATTTTGGTTGATTTTGCGACTTCTCTCATTGCACTAAGTATCATTTTCCGCTTGCAGGAGAGATATAATCTTGCTAATCCGAGACAGAGGCTGCAGGCCAAGAGGAGGGGAAAGCGTGACGTCAGGATTGGGGGCCCTCCTCACTGTCCTGTTTCACTTCTACGCTGGTGAAGCCGCTAGGGACGGGTAGTTGAAAATAAACGTGAGTTATAAACACGTTGAAAAAGTCAAAAAAAGATGCGTTTATAGATGCAAGTCTCAAAGTCACTGTCCAAGATGGTGACACTTCTGGTTAAGTACGGGCCAGGAAGGTAGAGGCGGAACCAGGGGATGGGCACCAGAAGTGACATCAGTGGTGGTAGGGCTCCAGTCGGTAGAAAAAGGAAGAGAAAAGGTGTTAGTAAACAGCACCATCTTGTGAATCAGCAAGGTATTGCCACCACCAGAGCCTTTAAGCTGTCCTCAACGTGCACATCTGTGAAAATGGTTAAATCTTTACTGTCTGTGTATTTTGTTTCCACAGATTCTCTTATCTGCTATTATAAAACTTTAACTCATCTCATCACATCCACTGTCTAATCGCACCTATTCAATGGGAAGGTCCTCGCTGTAGGCTTTGGGAAGGGGTGGAGACGGACATCAGGGGATTGTATATGCGGCCTTGCACAGGAGAAGAAAATTTGGACACGAGCATCAGTAGATTTTGTCCCCTAGGAACCAAGTTACCCAAACTATTCTATAACATTTCAGTTATTATTTACCTCTCTGATGCTAATCTTTCTGATCATAAAAACTGGTTATTACAATAGCAGTTGATGAGAAGAATTCACAATTAATTGCAGAATTGTGGTATTTCAGGGTTCCTGTAGAGTGCCAAAAACTAATCAGCACATCAACATCTCATAACAGGCTTAAGTTTCGAGTATTTTTCCATCTAACCGTTTTAGCTCTATGCTGTCCTCAGGAAACTGACACACATACACATAGACAGACACAACTCATCATCGAAATATCAATGTTTTCGGTAATGTCAAGATCCATCAAAAACCGGAGATGGAAATTTTTGATGAATCTGAAGCTTTTGCTCCTCCCTGTAGATGATAGGTTATTGTGGGAGAGGGCACAAATTAAAAAAATCCAAAGATGCCTATCGCGCAGCAGTGAACCATGAGTTTGAGCAGTAACAGGTCCGTCATGCTCTCAAATGTCCATACACGCTACACTGATAGATAGATAGATAGATAGATAGATAGATAGATAGATAGATAGATAGATAGATAGATAGATAGATAGATAGATAGATAGATAGATAGATAGATAGATAGATAGATAGATAGATAGATAGATAGATAGATAGATAGATAGATAGATAGATAGATACTTTATTAATCCCAATGGGAAATTCACAAAGCAGAGAGGTGTGATTATGCCATTGAACCTGATTTCTGATTGCAATTTTTCCACATGAACGAGGAATTCCCAGTAAGCGTGGATCATAAGCTCGCACCAACTAAGTACCTGCACTTTATATACACACCCCGTCGTTATTATCAATTGGATGGTGTAGTGAGGTCCTTGGATAGGCCCCACTGCGGCCTAGAATACAATACAATACAACTTATTCGTTGTATAGCGCTCTTCACTGTGAACAGTTCTTAGTCAAAATACAAGTAGAGATTTTCCTAATTACTAAATGCGGAACTGGTACACAAATAAATACATATTTGTTAAAAAAAACACAGAAAGCAAGGTAGAAATTGGGTTAATAAATGGAACCCAACAGTATCTGTCTATTAATTAATTGATTAGCTGTGGCCTGTTGACAATGAAGGAGATTAAAACTGTAAAGGAGAAAGCCAAAGACATAGTCACGCTCCTGGAGACTTTGGCCAACTGACTGCTTACCTCCTCCTGACCGTTCTGTAGTGGAGTCTGTGCTGGCTGTCCAATATGATGAGAGAATTCTTTCCATCTGATGATTCCAACGCTCCTTTACCTGAGATGAGTTTTCCATAGGCAGGAGAGCAGCCTGGCTGTAGAGTAGTGGCACCAAGTGCCACATCCAGATTCAGAAGAGAGAAACAGAATACAGGGGGGTTAGTGGTGGTTTACAAATACAGTAGAGTCTCGCTTATCTGACATAAAAGGGCCGGCAGAACGTCGGATAAGCGAAAATGTCGGATAATGGGAGGTGTTAAGAAAAAGCCTATTAAACGTCAAACTATGTTATAATTTTACACATTACAAACCTAATAATCATGTTTTACAACAAAACAACAGAAAAAATTAACTGAAAAAATGAACTTAGCAACAAAAAATAGACTACGCTCACGCTCGCAGCTTGCAGTTCTTGTTGCCGATTGATGCGTTTTTTTGGGGGTTTTTTTGCGGTGGGACGTCGGATAATACGGAATGTCGGATAAGCGAGACTCTACTATATTGCATTACCATATCATTGAGAATAAGTTCTCCTGTGGATAAGTTGGGACTTGATTTTATCGTATAATTTCCGGTATTTTATAATGTCGGTCATATAAGTCAAATGCGGAAAACTCATGCTATTGGTCCAAGAGATTATGATATGCTAACGCCCACCTGAGAGAGTAAACACGGCGCACACTGCCCTTTTTCTTCTATGTATTGGGCCTATATGACCTCACGGTAATACCCAAACTATTCTGAAACAACGTTTGCACTGATTTGTGTTTTTTGTATCTCACACCTTCATACCTTTTACACCTTTATTATAAGAGCATCCCTTATCTACGATGGAGTGTTCGATCAGAAGAATGTATGAATCTGGTATTAAATTAAACGTCGTCAAAGTAGCGAAAGAAATTGGTAACTGCGCTGCTGCAACAAAATTCGATGTGTCTGAGAAAGTGACGCGAGATTGGAGGAGGCACGAAGATGTAAAAAAAAAAAAATTAAGTGTCGCATTTGTGAACGGGCGTATAAGTCGGGGTCTGTTTATGATTGATTTTTGTGGTTTCAATACCCGACTTATACGTGAGTATATATGGTACTTATATTTCTGTACCAATGACTAACAAACAGAAATGTGGCCTCTTACACATCGAGATTTCACCGGATTCTTTGAATCCTCAATTATTCTGTGCACTGTAGAGAATGAAATGTCCTACCGATTAGTCTTTGGCGACATTGTTCTCAGAGTGCTGACGCATCTGTTGGCAAATTGGTGAGCCTTGGCCCATCCTTACTTTTGGACTAGGCCGTTTATGAAGGCTCCTTAGAACACGACTGCCACACCTTCTCTCAGTATTGTTAGTCCTAAACTACTCCTGTGCCTCCTCCTGTGCATCGATTTCAGAATAAATGTATATCTTCAAAAACAGCTTTTCAGGTAAAACATGGAATATCTTATCTTTATACTGTTTATGTTAGAATACGAGTCAAAGTAAATTTACAAATCACTTACAGGTATTTTTGTTTTTTATTACCATTTTCTATACTGTCCTGACAAATTTAGAATTGAGGCTGCAGTAAAACATTAGCAGGTTTGAGAAATGTTATGTTATGGAAATTACTACTATTAGTATTCCATTCATTAACAAGTTAAATTCTGTATTTTTGTTTCTAACATTACCATATAAA
Source organism: Erpetoichthys calabaricus (assembly GCF_900747795.2). Lineage (NCBI taxonomy): Eukaryota > Metazoa > Chordata > Cladistia > Polypteriformes > Polypteridae > Erpetoichthys > Erpetoichthys calabaricus. The sequence goes on from NC_041407.2 coordinate 20,557,432, forward strand.
TTCTGTGGCACTGTTTGTCGTTTCTAACATGCCCTGTAAAAGCACGCAAACCCCTGCAGCGCAGCTTCTAGCTGCATGTGGAACTTTGCATAGCTTTGTATAACTGTTGCTGCTCCTAGCTGTTTCTACCTGCACAATGTCATTTAAATGATTCTTAAAATTCGAAAGTACCGTGCTCATATTGCAGTCCTGTATGTTATTGTTCTGACTTCTATGTTGACGTCACCCTTCATTTTTTTTATGTTTAAAACTGGCCGGGAGAGAGAAAGAAGAATTGGGGTGGGACACCTTCATGGATTGTCTGTTTTTCTTTTCTGTGTCTTTTCTATGGAGGCTCAGGTATGTCTAAAGCGTAATGCTATAGTGAATTCAGAATACCTTCAGACCCCTTCACTTTCTGCACACTTTATTGTATTGTAGATTTAATTTTAAAAAGATACATTTATCCCTTGGGTGGCGCGGTGGCTCAGTGGTCACACTGCTGCCTCGCAGTAAGGAGACCTGGGTTCGCTTGCCGAGTCCTCCCTGCGTGGAGTTTGTATGTTCTCCCCATGTCTATGTGGGTTTCCTCCCACAGTCCAAAGACATGCAGGTTAGGTGGATTGGTGATCCTAAATTGTCCTTAGTGTGTGTGTGCCCTGTGGTGGACTGGCACCCTGCTTGGGATTTGATCCTGCCTTGCACCCTGTGTTGGCTGGGATTGGCTCCAGCAGACCCCCGTGACCCTGTGTTAGGATATAGCGGGTTGAATGATGACTGACTGATTGACATTTTCCCCTTAATCTGCACTCAACTACCCATAGTGACAAAGTGAAAACATGTTTTCAGAAAGGTTTGCAAATTTATTAAAAATCAAAAATTGAAATCTCTCTTTCATATAAGTATGAGACCTTTCATTCAGTATACTGGTAAAAATGCCGGTTCTATAATGGTACTTTATGATTCTTTGCTGGGTTGTCTGGTTGAACCCTTGCTTGACAAAGCACTATTTCATTCTGGGACGAGTTCTCTGCACAAGTTGGTTGTTTGTGCTTTGAAAAACTTCCTAATATGTAGAAAAAACTGAAATCTATCTATCTATCTATCTATCTATCTATCTATCTATCTATCTATCTATCTATCTATCTATCTATCTATGTAATCCTGCCAACTACGCTAAATTATCTATCTATCTATCTATGTAATCCTGCCAACTACGCTAAATTATCTATCTATCTATCTATCTATCTATCTATCTATCTATCTATCTATCTATCTATCTATCTATCTATCTATCTATCTATGTAATCCTGCCAACTATGCTAAACTATCTATCTATCTATCTATCTATCTATCTATCTATCTATCTATCTATCTATCTATCTATCTATCTATCTATCTATCTATCTATCTATCTATCTATCTATCTGATTAAATCTTTCTCTCAGGATGTATAATGCTGCTCATGTTGTGAAGGGGGGTTGGCTGAACGCATGCCAAGGAGATGCCGTCGGATCAGCTGCTGTCTTTCTGCTGCTGCTGGCGAGCTATGTGTTCTGTTTGTTTGTTTGCCGATTATTTCAAAGCCTGTACAGCAGCTGTCCTTTAGCCTCTTTGCGTCTCTGCCACTCGCGTTGTGAAGGGGGAGGGTAGGGGGCTGAACGCACACTAAGGAGATGCAGTCGGATCAAGTTATCTTGCTGCAGGCGAGCTGCCTGTTATGTTTGTCGTGCTTTGCGTCGATCATTTCAAAGCCTGTACAGCAGCTGTCCTTTTGCCACTTCGTGTCTCTGCTGCTCGCGTTGTGAAGGGGGGCGGTTGAATGCACGCTAAGGAGAAGCAGTTGGATCATCTGCTGGCTTCCAACTGCTGATGCAGGCGAGCTGTGTGTTCTGCTTGTCGCTTGCCATTGTTATAAGAGCTGGGAGCACATGATGTCTGTCTGCCAAAAGCATTCCAACAACTGCTTGGTTAGATGTCCGTGGACTTGTTTTAAATGTTGTCTCCCTGCCTTGTCTCACATGACGTTAACGTGTCTGTAGCGAGAAGAGCATGTCTCGTCTCCCTAGTCTCCCTCCCAAGATTTTTTTTTATAATAGAGAGATAAGTTTGCTATTTTTCAAGTCAAAGCTGTTTCTGAACAATCATGGTATACATTAGTTTGCCACATGAAATTGCATGCTGGAGTGGAGCATGTTTAATACATTTTAATAATAATTATAATAGTTCTTTACATTTTTATAGCAGTTTTCTCACTACTCAAAGCGCTTTACATAGTGAGTGAATGTGTGGCATCCACCTGGCAGCCATTTTTGTGCCAGCACACTCACCACACATTGGCTATTACGTGATGAAGGAGTGAGAGCCGGGCCGGCACCACCATTAAGGCGAATTAGGCATTCGTCTGTGGTGCAGATCATAAGGGGGGTAAAACCCAGCCACACGGATAAGCTTGGCCTAGGGTGCAAAATAACTTCGCACCTGCATTTGGGTGAGAAATAGCTAATTAGATACTGGGGCTGTTTAGTGGGCCAGAATGACTAGGCCATGGTGGGCAGTTTATCCTTCACATCGGGATACACCCTGCTCTTTATGAAGGATATCCAGGGATCTTTAATGATTGCAGAGAGTTAGGACCTCAATTTTACTCCTCATTCAAATGACGACGCCATTTTTACAGCATAGTGTCCCCGTCATTGCACTGCGGCATTGGGATCCACATACACACCACAGGGTAAGTGCCCCCTGCTAGCCTCACCAACACGTTTTTTTCCCTGGTTGGTCTCCTCCTTCAAGTACTGGCCGGGCCCGAACATGCTTACCTGTTCTGAAGTGCATGTAGTATAGCTGATCTTGCATTTCAGAATGGAGTTTATGGGGGTGCCATTGGGAAGAAAAGCCTGAAAATTAACTGCATATTTATATATTTTAAGCCAAAAATGTCCCTACCACGATTTTGAAGAAATAACTTCAACTTGAAAAACACCAAAGTTAGCCTTTGAACATATTGGCCCTGTGTTTGAGGGGATGTTATGTAGTGCTGAACATAGAGGGTGTGGTAGGAATCAAACATATTAATTAAAGAAAGAAACTTCTCCTCAACCGGGACAAGTGTGATAAAAATCTTTTCAAGCCACTAATCAGGCAGGAGAAACGTTTATACCTGCAGCACCATACTGAGGCGAGAGCATCTCTCTGTTACAGCAGAATGAGAAGGGGCAAATATTCTTCAAGTCAAGTCGGGAAGCAACAGTGTGTTGCCGCACCCACTACACGACGAAACAACTCGGAATCCCAATTGGCAACAAAGGCAGACACGTGGTCCAGTCCCACCCTCCGGAAATGACCCCTTGGCCTGGTCTAGCCACTCGGGTCCCCAACAATGAGGATCTTACAAGCTGGATCACACTCGGGGAAACGCACCACATGGCCGTAGTGCCGCAACTGACGCTCCCTCACAATGCAGGTCATGTGCCTCATTCGGGACTCCATGAGCAACACAAAGTCAAACCAACGGCATCCAGGGATTTTCCGGAGAGACACAGTAGCAAAGGAGTCCAGTCTTCATGTCAGGTCACTGGATAGCGTCCATATAGCAAGACAGGAAGCACCAGGACTCTAAAGACTTGGACCTTCGCCCCTTTAGCAGAGATATTGGGAGCGCCACACACCCCTTTCCAGCGACCTCATGACTCCCCATGCTCTCCCAATCCGTCTACTGACTTCATAGGAAGAGTCACAAGAGACATGGATGTCATCCGAGGTAAGTAAACCTCTCAATGAGGTCGACACTCTCTCCGCAAACAGACACACTGCTGATGGCCATGCCCAAGAGGTCATTAAAGGCCTGGCTCTTGGTTTTTATCCAGACACTCAGACTCCTCGCTCAGTCTCTCGAGTGCCCCGATCAGAGCCTCCATTGACTCTGCGAAGATCACAGCATCGTCAGCAAAGTCAAGATCCATGAATCTTTCTGTTCAATGCTTTCAATTCTCTTTCTTCAAGCTCATCTTTATATACCCCAAGATTCTTTACCCATTCATTTCTTATTACTTCGTCCGTTCCCAACAGTCTTATTGTGTTGCTGATACCGGATGTCTGCCTTTGTGTCCTAACTCACATTCGCCCAGTAGACCACTGCCAATAGCATTCTGCATAGATACAAAGTCATCTCTTCCATTTCTACTAGTAACATCTAATTAAAGTACTGGAAGCTGTGCAATTGCAAGGTTTTCGTGATGGAGTTAATACTCATCGTTTGTCAGCGATGATCAAATTTGATGGGAAGGAAATCCTTGATGTTTTTTTATTTAGAATTAAGTGGATAGGACTGGCGAGCTTTGTTGAGCAGAATGGCCTGGTCTCATTCAGATTGTTCTAATGTTTCAATGTTCTGTGAAAGGCACTCAAGTGTTGTACATAAGTTGCACCTTTCCTAATGTATGACTCTGTTTGTTTTACAAACCCCATACAGGTGGAGATGAGAAGCTGCTTAAAGTCTGGGGCTACAATGAAGGTGAGATCACTCACATCGGGGTAGGCCACAGTGGGAACATCACTGGCCTGAAAATCTGCCCCAACAGCCACTGGATCATTAGCATCAGTGCAGATGGGGCAATCCTGCGGTGGAAGTTTCCACACCATTAGGAAGAATTTCCAAGCATTATTCTGTTTTCCAGTTTATGGAGAGCAAGCTATGGTACTGTTGATCTGTTTGATGTTAAAAAAAAAGGACTTGTAAAAGTGTACACTCTGGAAATGCCGTAACTAATTCCCCCTCTTTACCCTGGGCTCTGTGAATCAGGCCACAGAGTATGACACCCACATATGGCTGCCTCAGCCCCCCTCTCAAATACACATGGGCACCGCAGGGTTTACAGGACCATCTAAGAAACCCAAAGCTGCCCATCTGGACCCCTGAAGTTCACGTCTGAGTGAATTAGCTCCAGCATTCACGTTTTGAAGCTTGTTTTAATAAACAGAACTAAATTGTAAATAATTCTGGTTACAGATTAAGAAATGCAAAGCTATCTGGTGCTAAGAAGAGGATTTATTAGCATCTTTTTAAAAGTATGTGGGACTACAATCAAAGCTATTCCCTCTCACCTTTGGATGAAAAGGTTCCCCTTTTATATTATATTTATTGAAGGCTACCCATGATGAAATTCTGCATCAGTGTCTGCAGGTAATGGAGCATCACCTTTGAAATCCATTATCTAATATTTACTGTAAGCTGAGGTTGATCTCAATGTGAAATGTGTATTGCAGTTTCTGATGTAACCTGGTGGGGGTGACCTTCATTTGAACCCTCAACAATCAGAAACTCTGTTTGTGAAAAGTAAAAGCCACCTTAAAATTGACTAGATGGGAAACTTCTTTATAAAAATCTATAACTAAATTTCCAATACAACCTGGTAAGAGTCCTCTTTGTGTCAAGTTTGCTGCAGTTTCTCATATGGTTAGATGGAGACACTCTCTGTCTAGGATAAGGTTTCAAAGTGTGCGAAATGTTACCACTATGTACTAAAGTCTGGAAAATTTAAGACAAGTGACTTTTGGTTTATATCTGTAATTTTTAAAAGGCATTGGATCCAGACCCCTAGAATTCAGGGAGAGGGAACCTGCCCTGTAGTCTCAGTCTCTTATGTGTCCTGCTGGAAGCCATCTCACGGGAACGGTTAGGCTGATCTCATGTGACTTTGTGAGGACTCATTTATAGAATTTATATTCCCATCTATAAAGTAACCTGCTGGAAGCTCTCTTCATAAAATGTTTAATGTAATCTGTAATGTGACTAATTGGGCCCTTGTGGTAAAATGTTTAACTCCTTTTTCCGCTGTGACGTTGTAAGAGCCTACGACTTGTCTAATGCATACTCTGATCTGATCAGTAGTGTGACCACATGAAGACCACCTCTGTTAACTTTCAACCCAATCTCATAAATGACCTGATGGAAACTTAGCTTGGCTTGGAAGCTTAAGGTAGGATGGATTATAAAAAAATCCCAATCTATAATGCAAAATAATGGAGATCACCTTTGTTAATTTGCAACCCAATCTCATAAATAATAAGATTGATTGATTTTTAACTTTAGTATAGATAGATAGATAGATAGATAGATAGATAGATAGATAGATAGATAGATAGATAGATAGATAGATAGATAGATAGATAGATAGATAGATAGATAGATAGATAGATAGATAGATAGATAGATAGATATGAAAGACATTATATAAAAGATAAACTATACAATAGAAAGATTTTAATTTTAGCGTAGTAGGAAGGATAAGGTAGACAGGTGGTTAGAAAGACAGATATTAAAAGCACTATAGTATAATAAATAGAAAGGTTTTCATTTTTAGAATAGTAGGCAGGATTAGATAGATAGATAGATAGATAGATAGATAGATAGATAGATAGATAGATAGATAGATAGATAGATAGATAGATAGATAGATAGATAGATAGATAGATAGATAGATAGATAGATAGATAGATAGATAGATAGATAGATAGATAGAACTTTCTTTGTCCTGAGGGGGAAATTTGGCTTTTCATAGAAGCTCTTTAAATATAAGGATGGAAGCTTGGCTTGAGAAAAGGTAAAGTTAAAGTCTGACGTTAGATGGATTATAGAAGAAAACTATAAAGCAAAATGATAACGACCAACTTTGTAACTCTATATTAAAATTGCAACTTAGTTTTTGTATTGCATTCTTTACTGAGTGCAGACTTTGAGCACTTGAACAATTTTCAGTTAAAGTACAAGTATAGATAATATTAATTACTAAATACAGAACAGGTACACATATAAAAAAAAAGATTTATTAAAACATATGGAGAACAAGGTAGAGACTGATTAAACATAAATGGAGCCCAACAATATCTGTCCATTAATTAATTGATGAACTATGGCCAGTTCTCAACAAAGGAGATTAAAATTGTGAAATAGAAAGTCAAAAACAGAGTCACAGGCCTGGAGACCTCAGCCAACTGGTCGCCTACCCACTCCTGGTCATTCTGTGGAGTTTGTGTGGGCCATCCAATCTGATGAACGAATCTTTCTATCTGATAATTCCAAGGCTCCTTTATCCAAGATGACTTTTCTAGCATGGTTGCATAGCAGTGACTCAAGTGCCACATACAGATACTGAGAAGAGAAACCGCATAGGGTTAGTAAATATTGTATTACTTATATTTCTGTACACATGACTAACAAACAGAGATTCAGTATGCACAGCTAATCAGCAGCTCTAGTCAGGGTATAGTAGACTAAATCAGGTTACGCTAGACTATGTGTTACGTAAGTTGGTAAATGTCTTCTTTGTCAAAGTGTAACCCAGTCTCTGATAATCTGTAGGGGGGCACCTTTGGGAAAATGCAAAACAACAATTCTAATGTGGCCAGCGAACACCCCTTTTTAACACACATTGAAGTCTCCCCAAAGATTGTGACAACAGTCTTGAGTAACAAATAATCAGAGAGACACTTGAAGGTGTTAGTCATCTAATTTTGGTCTGGTGTTTTATGGACACTATGAAATATGGACTGAAAAACTACATAAAATAGGACTATTTCTACTTTTAAACTACTGCTATGTGTCTTAAGTGCTCACTCACAAGGAAAACTGCTGGCATTAAAAATCCTTTTAGTGTATAAAGACGAAAGCAGATAGACAAAGGGAACATCTGAAATCAGGTCTTCTGAGAACAAAATGCATAGGAGTAAAAACTCCAAAACACATTCTATCTAGGCGCCCTGCCCAGGGATTTGTTCCTGCCTTGCGCCCTATGTTGGCTGGGATTGTCTCCAGCAGACCCCTGTGACCCTATGTTAGGATATAGCGGGTTGGAAGATGACTGACTGACTGACTGACATTCTATCTATCCGTCCATTCATTCTCTAACCTGTTTTTTCTAGTTCAGGATCACAGTGGCCAGACTCTGCCCAATCAGAATTGGATGGAAGTCTGGAATCAATCATTAACAGGATGCCAGTGCATTGCAGGCTACACTCGTATGCACCTGCACAAGTAGTAACATTGGATGATGAAGATTTTGCTTCCTGAACAGCTTTGGCCTGCTGATAACAAAAATTATCTTTACATTTTCTGATCACATGCCATTTTGAAGTCACCTACTATTGTGGTTTCTTCTATTATCAGTGTACATATTGTGACAGTTTAAGGGTCCCCATGACCCCTTGAACCCTCAGACCAGATGTCAGACACCAGGTAAAAGTCCAAAGATGAATATTTATTATTATAAATAAGTGCACAAAGCACCACTACTCCAACAAACAATAATCACTACAATAATCAATAATAAACAATCCTCCACTCCCAGATGCTTAGCCACCCTGCCTCCCAACTCAGCTCACTCGTTTGGGGTTTCTCCTAGTCTTTTTTAGTCCATGACCCGGAAGTGCTCCCGAGCCCCTGTCCATGTGATTTCTTAGCACTTCCGGGTCGGATAAAAACCACTCTTTCTTCATCCCGGAAGCACGTCGTTCCTTTTGTCCATGTGACCAGGACGCACTTCCAGGTTATAGGGCACATAGTATTCCCTGAGCCTCCCTACAGCATCTCCTGGTGGTCCCCATGGTATCCAGCAGGGCTGGTTGTAACAACTACAAGGTCCATGAGGCCCTGCTGGAATTCGGGGAACTTCCATGCTGCCGGGAGGGCTCCATCTGGTGGTTTGGAGGTGTTGGCCGAAATATATGGCCGGCCATCCCTCACAATATACAGTCCAACAACTACAACTGGAACATCTGCGATGATCTAAAAGTAGTGGCGCTGCTACTAGAAATTCAACTCGGATATACTGTATGTCTGCTCCATAAGCATTTAGTTCTAGTGTAGAAAAACACTTGCCGACCCAATAGAGATTTTTGCCTCTTCTTCATCCATCCATCCATTTTCCAACCCGCTGAATCCTAACACAGGGTCACCTAGAGCCAATCCCAGCCAACACAGAGCATAAGGCAGGGAACCAATCCCGGGCAGGGTGCCAACCCACCGCAGGACACACACAAACACACCCACACACCAAGCACACACTAGGGCCAATTTAGAATCGACAATCCACCTAACCTGCATGTCTTTGGATTGTGGGAGGAAACCGGAGCACCCGGAGGAAACCCACGCAGACACGGGAAGAGCATGCAAACTCCACGCAGGGAGGACCCAAGAAGCGAACCCAGGTCCCCAGGTCTCCCAACTGCGAGGCAGCAGCGCTACCCACTGCGCCACCGCGCCGCCCCCTCTTCTTCATATAAACATTTAATGAAAGCGATGAACAGGGAAGACGAAGGAGTTCAGTATTTCAAAGGGATTTTTCCATGAGTAACTGATGCCAAGATTAAGGAAGGGATTTTTGTTGGTCCACAAATCAGACACATCAACGACAAGCACTTCAAAGATCTGGTAGTTGGGCCTGATGGAAATCACATGGAAGCCCTTCAAAGATGATGTTCAGTACCAAACGAAGTCCAGATGATTGACTACATGCTTCAAGTGTACAACACCATGAAGACCAAGATATCACAAAGGATTTATTGTCTGCATTCCTATCTGGGATTTTTCCCTGCTAATCTTGGTCCAATCAGTGTCAAACATGGTGAAAGGTTTCACCAGGACATTACAATCATAGAACAGCGAAGTCAGGGCAAGTGGAAGCCATCGATGCATGCTGACTATTGTTAAGACACTGAAATGAGAAACATCAGATGTAAAGTATAAATGAAAATCAGCAGCAAAACATTTTAGTGCAACTGAACTAATGCAATATGTCAGCACCATTAAGTGAATAAACACACTACATTTAATAAAAGTTCCTTTCATGTTTCTCCAAATGATTACATGATATAGTCCATCTGAAATTATATTTATGTTCAGCTTGAAGCTGCCTGTCATATTACATATAACTGCAAGTGGAACATCTGTGCTGATGTAATAGTGGCACTGCTAAAAGGAATACACCAAGTCCATTGAATGGGACAGCTGTGCTAAAGCGTCCCATTACATTAAAAAGAACTGGCATTTGGCTTCAGTGCAGAAAATTGTGGCACATAAGCCTCCTGTCAACCCATCAAAGAAGCCCCTCTTCATAGAAAACTTGGACCAATGAAAAGTTTCATGAAAGAAAGGAACAAGAAAGGTGATGGATTTCGATGTTTGAGGCAGATGTTTCCAGAAAATAACTGAGATCAAGATTAAGGAAGGCATTTAGTTGCTCCACAGATCAAACACATCATCAAAGACCTGCCAATGGGGTAGCAGGAAATCACATGAAAGGCATGAAGAGATTTTGTTGAGAATTTTCTGGGCAACTACAGAGCACCAAACTACACCCAGATGGTTGACAATATGCTTCAGCCATGCAAAACCATGAAGTGCAACATGTCGCTAAATATTTGTTGTCTACATTCACACTCATACTACTTCCCGGATGATCTTGATGCAGTCGGTGATGAACGTGGTGAAAGGTTTCACCTGGATGTTGCTAAGGTGAAAAAGCAGTATCAGGGTAAGTGGAACCCATTAATGTTGGCTGACTATCGTTGGACGCTGAAACGAGAACCATCAAATGCCGAGTATAAACAAACATTTGACATTAGTCAATGTGACATTATATTTGTGCTCAGCTTGAAGCTATCTATCGTAATCACCGAAATTTTTCAAAACACAAAACTTTTGAACAAAAATTATTTTCCTGTCTAATTTATATATACCACTTAAACAGATATGTGAAGAAAACCAGACAAACATTCAAGGAACGTACAGACTCTACATGGGCAGTGCCTGGGCCAAGATTCAAAACATCCATCCATCTCTGTTCCTAACCCATTTATCCAGGGCAGGGTCATGAGGCAACTGGAGCCTTACCCAGCAATTATAGGGCACAAGGCAAGAATAATACCTGGTCAGCGTGCCACATCTCAGGGTAAAGACATACATGCACAACCACACACTCTGAGGCTAAGGATCTGTGCTGGTCCTGCCACGTGCAAAAGTTTGCTGACGTCACTGCTATCGTGGGCTGCATCAGGAGTGGGCAGGAGGAGGAGTATAGAAACCTCATCAAGGACTTTGTTAAATGGTGCGACTTAAACCACCTACAACTGAACACCAGCAAAACCAAGGAACTGGTGGTGGATTTTAGGAGACCCAGGCCTCTCATGGACCCCGTGATCATCAGAGGTGACTGTGTGCAGAGGGTGCAGACCTATAAATATCTGGGAGTGCAGCTGGACGATAAATTGGACTGAACTGCCAATACTGATTCTCTGTGCAAGAAAGGACAGAGCCGCCTGTACTTCCTTAGAAGACTGGCATCCTTCAACATCTGCAATAAGATGCTGCAGATGTTCTATCAGATGGTTGTGGCGAGTGCCCTCTTCTACGCAGTGGTGTGCTGGGGAGGCAGCATAAAGAAGAAGGATGCCTCACGCCTGGACAAACTGGTGTGGAAGGCAGGCTCTATTGTTGGCATAGAGCTGGACGGTTTGACATCCGTAGCAGAGCAACGGGCACTCAGCAGGCTCCTATCAATTATGGAGAATCCACTACATCCATTAAACAGTGTCATCTCCAGACAGAAGAGCAGTTTCAGCGACAGACTGCTGTCACTGTCCTGCTCCACTGACAGACTGAGAAGATCATTCCTCCCCCAAACTATGCGACTCTTCAATTCCACCAGAGGGGGTAAACGTTGAACATTATTCAAGTTATTGTCTGTTTTTTACCTGCATTTTTTATTTCTCTTTAATTTAATATTTTTTGCTGCTGGAGTATGTGAATTTCCCCTTGGGATTAATAAAGTATCTATCTATCTATCTATCTATCTATCTATCTATCTATCTATCTATCTATCTATCTATCTATCTATCTATTATATAGTGCCTTTCATATCTATCTATCTATCTATCTATCTATCTATCTATCTATCTATCTATTATATAGTGCCTTTCATATCTATCTATCTATCTATCTATCTATCTATCTATCTATCTATCTATCTATCTATCTATCTATCTATCTATCTATCTGGTATCCAGAAGGTTCTCGGCTCAAATCCCCATTACTGACAAAGGGTTCCTACTCTGCTGGGGCCCTTGGGCAAGGCCCTTAACCTGCAATTGCTCCAGTGCCACTGTACAATGGCTGACCCTGTGCTCTGACCCCAATGGGTAAGCAAAAGCTAACAAATTCCTAATACAATAAATTGTATAAGGTGAAATAAAAAACAAAAAAAAAACACTTTAGTAATGTCAATTCACCTAACCTGCATGTCTTTGGACTGTGGGAGAAAACCAGAACACTCAGAGGAAATTTATGCAGAACATACATATACCTGGAACCGGATACAAACCCTGCTCTCCTTACTGTGAGGCATCAGTGCCACCAGTTATGACAATGTGTTGTTTTCAAATTGAAGTCTTACCACTGGAGAGTGTACAGTCACAACATCATGCCACAAGAGGGAGACATACTTCTGTCCTCAGTGTTGAGAAAGCAGAGAGTGTATGTGTATGTGTGTGTGTGTGTGTATGTGTGTATTTGTGTGCATGGAGAAGCAGGGTGTGGTATGCTTCGGAAAAGCAGAAGAATCAAAGCAGAAGGCAGAGAAAATGTGTCCAGTTTTACAGGAAGGTCAGTGACGAGCATACGACAAGCTGGGACGCAGCTGCTGCTATTGGGTTATGGAAATCAAAACAATATAAATGTGCTCAAGCAACACAATGCTATATCAAATTATTGAAAGATAGATATATTTATTAAGTTTCAATGTATGTATTTAGGTTCAGGCTGCCCACAAACTTAATACATTTAATAAGAATTTAATAAATTAAATGGATTTAGGGTTGCAGGCAGACTAGTGCCTGTCCTGGTAGCACTGACTGCAAGGCAGAAAATAGCCCTGGGCAGGGTGCCAGCCTACAGTTTTTTTTTTTTTTTCCCACTTTGGAACTGCCAGTTAATATAACCTACACGTCTTTGGAGATGTGGAAGAAAAACTGTAGGAATCGTGTAGTCAAAGGAAAACATGAAAACTCAACAAGTGTGGAATTCAAACCCAGGATGTTACCACATGGAAAATACCCTGATGAAAAAATATTTAATTCATGCACATCTAAAATACATTGACATCGACATCTATCTAACTATTGTGATGTTGGCGCCGACTCAACACAGACTGACAACGGAGGCACGTGTAAAATAAACAAAAGAACTTTTAATTTCGTCTTCCCCATGAACCCCACAGGCACAACACAGTCCCAAAATACAAAGAAAAATGACCCCAAATCACACTCTTCTTTCTACTCCTCCCAGGTGGTGGTTGTCATCCTCCTCCTCATCCTCATCCTGACTCTGGTGCCCTGAGTAGTGCCTGCAGGCTCCTCTTATAGCCCACCCGGAAGTGCTGCAGGTACTCGTTGACCTACTTCTGGTTGCACTTCCCGGTCTGGCTGCGCTCCTGCCCAGATGGGCTCGTTAAGCCATGCAGCTTTATGCTGCTCCCCCTGGCGGAGGCCACGGAGCCCAACCACGATGAGCTCCGGTGTTCCACGAAAGTGGGCCCGACGCAACCCAGGGGGGCTGCCAACAAAGGTTCCAAGGGACGTAGCGTGGCTCCTATGGCTGCTCCCCCAGATCTAGTGACAAAGGGGCATCCCGGCTGTCCACCACACACTATCTATTGTAAAAGAGGGCAAAGACAAAAACAGAGTTGGGGCGACACTGTGACCCTGTACATTATAAGGCAAAAATAAATGCAGCTTTCCAGCAAAAAAGAAACAGTACTAAGGACTTGAGTCTCAAATCAGACTATCCAAGATGGCAACACTTCCAGTTAAATGACAGCCAGGCAGGATAAGGCAGGTCCAGGAAAATGAGCATTGGAAGTGATGTCAGAAGCAGTGAGGTTGCCAATCATCCGGTGTGTAGCAGGAGGAAGAGAAGATGCATTAGAATACAGCGCCACCCTGTGAATTGGTGAAGAATTACTACCACTAGAGTCTTTAAGCTGAGGCACATGTGTGTGACACTATCTATCCATCCATTTATCTATTTATTTATCTATCTGTCTATTTATCCATCTATTATCTAGTGCCCTCCAAATGTATCTATTGTGACAGATAGGCCCTTTGTCCATCTCTTGAACCCTCAGGTACCACTCTGATGACCAGGTGAAAGTATAAATATTCTTTATTTTATAAGAATACCGTGCACAAAGCACTCTCCACACCCCACTGATAAACACTACAATTCTCTCACTACAAACCAATCCTCCTCGCCCAGACACTTTGCCACCATACCTCCCAGCTCAGCTCAGTGTCTGGGCTTTCCCATAGTCTTTTTATCTCTCCCGACCCGGAAGTGGTTCCTGGCACAACCCACAAGTCCATTTCCTTCCGGGTCAGGGTAAACAGTCCTCTTCTTCACCCCGGGAGCACGTCATTTCCTCGGGTCACGTGATGATGACGCACTCCCGGGTTATAGGGCACACAAGAGCCCACTAGCCCCCCTACAGCGACTCCCGGTGGTCCCCAAGGTATCCAGCAGGGCTGTGTATAGAAACTACAAAGTCCATGAGGCCCTGCTGGAACTCGGGGCACCATCATGCTGTCCGGAGGGCTCCTCCTAGCGGCCTGGGGGTGGCGACCGGAGTCTGTAGCCGGTCGTCCATCACATTATCTATCTATTATCTAGTGCCTTTCACATCTATCTATCTATCTATCTATCTATCTATCTATCTATCTATCTATCTATCTATCTATCTGTCTATCATATAGTGCCTTTCACATCTATCTATCTATCTATCTATCTATCTATCTATCTATCTATCTATCTATCTATCTATCTATCTATCTATCTATCATATAGTGCCTTTCACATCTATCTATCTATCTATCTATCTATCTATCTATCTATCTATCTATCTATCTATCTATCTATCTATCTATCTATCTATCATATAGTGCCTTTCACATCTATCTATCTATCTATCTATCTATCTATCTATCATATAGTGCCTTTCACATCTATCTATCTATCTATCTATCTATCTATCTATCTATCTATCTATCTATCATATAGTGCCTTTCACATCTATCTATCTATCTATCTATCTATCTATCTATCTATCTATCTATCTATCTATCTATCATATAGTGCCTTTCACATCTATCTATCTATCTATCTATCTATCTATCTATCTATCTATCTATCTATCTATCTATCTATCATATAGTGCCTTTCACATCTATCTATCTATCTATCTATCTATCTATCTATCTATCTATCTATCTATCTATCTATCATATAGTGCCTTTCACATCTATCTATCTATCTATCTATCTATCTATCTATCTATCTATCTATCTATCTATCTATCTATCTATCATATAGTGCCTTTCACATCTATCTATCTATCTATCTATCTATCTATCTATCTATCTATCTATCTATCTATCTATCTATCTATCTATCTATCTATCTATCTATCATATAGTGCCTTTCACATCTATCTATCTATCTATCTATCTATCTATCTATCTATCTATCTATCTATCTATCTATCTATCTATCTATCTATCTATCTATCTATCATATAGTGCCTTTCACATCTATCTATCTATCTATCTATCTATCTATCTATCTATCTATCTATCTATCTATCTATCTATCTATCTATCTATCTATCTATCTATCTATCTATCTATCTTATCCTGCCTACTATGCTAAAATTAAAATATATCTATCTATTGAAATAGAGAGAGAAAGTAACTCTGAACAGCCAAACAAGGTCTGGAGAAAGGCTCATACATCAGAGCCTGGTAGCTTTACTCACAGATTAAATCTGCAGCACATAAATTACACCCAAAATGCTATAAAAATGTAAACGTGCCAATTATCCAAACGTAAAATAAAACAAATGAACCTACGTTCAGTGTCATGTCACATTAGATGACTTTTAGCCTTCATTGACATAAACATAGCCAGCTGGAGGCAGCCAGTGGCGCGCGCCTGTACAAGACAGTCATGTAGTCTGACATACCCAGTGGCTCCGTCCAACTAGTCAGCAACTTGCCCCGAAAAAAATCAGACAGGTTTGAGTTTGTCTTTAGTTGTTAGGGTGGGCTCTGTGTGCATGAGAGGTGACAATTACTGAGTGCACACCCAGAAGTTCAATGCACATAATACCACAGTGAGGAATTAGGAATTCAGGTGGTTTTGACCTCCCAAACAGAAGAGAAGCTTGTGTGCCTGATGTATCCTGTTTCACATACCACAACAGTCACAAAAAAAGTGTTGATTGTGGCTGAACTTGCTATACTTGTTAAACATTACAGCACCATCTCTGTAAGGCAGCATAATAGTGTCAGGTGGCAAGCAAGACAGTTGCTAAATTTGACAATTTTCAGTTGGGTAAATTGTCATGGTCCGGTAATGAGATCAGCAACTACAGTCGGTAAGTCTGACATACCCAACAAGTAGAAATTGTGTAATGTGACATCAGCTTAAGGCTTTTGAATGTAAGCAAAAAGTTACAGACACCACATAAGAGCCTTTTTCTATAATCTAACTTGCGTAATCATTCGACAGAAAATGAGAGTCTACAAATAACTGTTGGCCCTTTATTGAAGAACAAACACATAAGAAAGAAAATGTGTGCGTGGTGGCACAATGAAAATGTTAGTTGCATTGGGGGCCAGAATGACCAGGCCATGGAAGGCAATTTAGCCTGGACATTAGGATACACCCTACTCTGAGTATTTCAGAAACTACTCAGCTATTGGGATTTTCACGCAAAACTATCTCTAGGGTTTACAGAGAATGGTCCAAAAAAAGGGAAAATATCCAGTGAGTCGCAGTTCACTGGGCGAAAATGCCTTGTTTATGCCAGAGATCAGAGGAGAATGGCCAGAATTGAAGAATGGTTTGAGCAGATAGGAAGGCAACAGTAACTCAAATAAGCACTCGTTACAACCGAGGTGTGCAGAAGAGCAGCTCTGAACAGATAACACGTTAAACCTTGAAGCAGATGGGCTCCAGCAGCAAGAGACCACACTGGGTGCCAGTCCTGTCAGCTAAGAACAGGCAACTGAGACTACAGTTCACACGGGCTCACCAAAATAGGACAACAGAACATTGGGAAATGTTGAGTGGACTAAGTAGTCTCGATTTCTGCTGCGACATTCAGATGGTAGGACCAGAATTTGGTATTAACAACATGAAAGCATGGATTTATCCTGCCTTGTGTCAACGGTTCAGACTGGTGGTGGTGGTGTAATGGTGTGGGGGATATTTTCTTAGCACACTTTTGGCCCCTAGGTACCAGCTGAGCCTCATTCAAATGCCACAGCCTACCTGAGCATTATTGCTGACCATGTCCATCCCTTTATGACTCATGTTCTGGTGGCTCCTTCCAGCAGGATGATGTGCCATGTCACAAAGCTCAAATCATCTCAAACTAGTTTCTTGGACATGACAATGAGTTCACTGGACTCAAAAGGCCTCCACAGTCACCAGATCTCAATCCAATAGAGCACCTTTGGGATGTGGTGGAACCAACTGTGTGGTGTTACTATGTCAATATGGACCAAAGTCCCCGAGAATTGTTTCCAGCACCTTGGTGAATCAATGCTATGAAGAATTACGGCAGTTCTGAAGGCAAAATGTGTAGGTGTACCTAATAAAGTGGCCGGTAAGTGTATGAAGATGTGGATGTGTTTGTTAATGCATATGCAAATCTATTATTATTTATTCAAATACAAAGTAAACTCTTTAAAGGGGAACATAAGCCACTCTGACAGGAATTACAAAAAGGTCAAACTTCATGCTCTGTGACCACCCACATCCCTACCACCCCATAACACAACTCAGCCTGAACTTGCAATATTACATTTTTTACCAACAATAAAAGAATAAAGGAGCCAATGAGGACCGGTAAGCAAGTGAACAGTACAGCATCGACCCCATTATGGAGAAGAGAAGCTAAAGATTGGGGTTGTGGCAAGGACCTGGGTGCATTCATGTTCATATCCATCCATTTATCAATATAAGAGTCAAAAAGGAATAAAATAAGAAAGGAAAACTTTCAGACAGGAAAAGAAAAAGAATCAGGAGATTTCTAGCGATAGGCAGGGGCAGTTTAAGCAGCGAGTGTCCGTATCGCAAATAGCCTCTTCAGGATAATAGTATAAATGAAGAGTGGAACAGTCTAGAAGTAGGGAAATGTGGGGAAGCAAGGAATGCTAATCGAGAGTACGGAAGAAAGAAAATATTTTATAGAAGTATGAACCATATATTTTGTTTAAGTACTTCACTTGTGGAAACTCATTTTGTAACCTTGCCCTGGCACACTTGTTCCCAAATATTAATAATAATTCTTTGCATTTACAGTGCATCCGGAAAGTATTCACAGCGCATCACTTTTTCCACATTTTGTTATGTTACAGCCTTATTCGAAAATGGATTCAATTCATTTTTTTCCTCAGAATTCTGCACACAACACCCCATAATGACAACGTGAAAAAAGTTTACTTGAGGTTTTTGCAAATTTATTAAAAATAAAAAAACTGAGAAATCCCATGTACATAAGTATTCACAGTCTTTGCTCAATACTTTGTCGATGCACCTTTGGCAGCAATTACAGCCTCAAGTCTTTTTGAATATGATGCCACAAACTTGGCACACCTATCCTTGGCCAGTTTCGCCCATTCCTCTTTGCAGCACCTCTCAAGCTCCATCAGGTTGGATGGGAAGCGTCGGTGCACAGCCATTTTAAGATCTCTCCAGAGATGTTCAATCGGAATTCAAGTCTGGGCTCTGCTTGGCCACTCAAGGACATTCACAGAGTTGTCCTGAAGCCACTCCTTTGATATCTTGGCTGTGTGCTTAGGGTCGTTGTCCTGCTGAAAGATGAACCGTCGCCCCAGTCTGAGGTCAAGAGCGCTCTGGAGCAGGTTTTTATCCAGGATGTCTCTGTACATTGCTACAGTCATCTTTCCCTTTATCCTGACTAGTCTCCCAGTTCCTGCCGCTGAAAAATATCCCCACAGCATGATGCTGCCACCACCATGCTTCACTGTAGGGATGGTATTGGCCTGGTGATGAGCAGTGCCTGGTTTCCTCCAAACGTGACACCTGGCATTCACACCAAAGAGTTCAATCTTTGTCTCATCAGACCAGAGAATTTTCTTTCTCATGGTCTGAGAGTCCTTCAGGTGCCTTTTGGCAAACTCCAGGCGGGCTGCCATGTGCCTTTTACTAAGGAGTGGCTTCCGTCTGGCCACTGTACCATACAGGCCTGATTGGTGGATTGCTGCAGAGATGGTTGTCCTTCTGGAAGGTTCTCCTCTCTCCACAGAGGACCTGTGGAGCTCTGACAGAGTGACCATCGGGTTCTTGGTCACCTCCCTGACTAAGGCCCTTCTCCCCCGATCGCTCAGTTTAGATGGCCGGCCAGCTCCAGGAAGTCCTGGTGGTTTCGAACTTCTTCCAGTTACAGATGATGGAGGCCACTGTGCTCATTGGGACCTTTAAAGCAGCAAACATTTTTCTGTAACCTTCCCCAGATTTGTGCCTCGAGACAATCCTGTCTCGGAGGTCTACAGACAATTCCTTTGACTTCATGCTTGGTTTGTGCTCTGACATGAACTGTTAACTGTGGGACCTTATCTAGATAGGTGTGTGCCTTTCCAAATCATGTCCAGTCAACTGAATTTACCACAGGTGGACTCCAATGAAGCTGCAGAAACATCTCAAGGATGATCAGGGGAAACAGGATGAACCTGAGCTCAATTTTGAGCTTCATGGCAAAGGCTGTGAATGCTTAGGTACATGTGCTTTCTCAGTTTTTTTATTTTTAATAAATTTGCAAAAATCTCAAGTAAAGTTTTTTCACGTTGTCATTATGGGGTGTCGTGTGTAGAATTCTGAGGAAAAAATTTAATTTAATCCATTTTGGAATAAGGCTGTAACATAATAAAATGTGAATACTTTCTGGATGCACTGTATATAGTGCTTTTCTCACTACTCGAAGCGCTCAGTAACTGCAGGTTAAGGGCCTTGCTTAAGGGCCCAACAGAGCAGAGTCCCTATTGGCATTTACGGGATTCGAACCAGCAACCTTCTGATAGCCAGTGCAGATCCCTAGCCACAGAGCCACCACTCCAAACAGTCCTCCAAACTGATGTTTACTCGATTTTGTTGACCTCTTTTGTAAGTCGCTTTGGATAAAAGCGTTTGCTAAGCAAATAAATGTAAATGTAAGAAAATCATTCACCCCAGAGCAAAACCCAAACACGGAAGTGCAGTCCCAACATATGCAGAAATGTACCTGCTGTGTTCAGGGAACAAAAGTAACAAATTAGGCCAAATGACAATTCTCAAGCATATCAGTTACATTTGGTAACAACTTTAAATTGACTTTGTTGATGAAACCAATAAAGTATTTTTAAGAAGTAAATACCAAGAAATTAAAGCAGTGGGAGAACAATTATGTGCCACACGGACTTAATTGATAGCGGGTGACACGATGTCTTACAAAGCATGGCATATAACACAAGACACTGGTTTGTGACCAGGGAACAGAGTGAGAAATTGCATATGCACATGTATGTCTGTGCACGTGCATCCACACTATACACACACTTCCTTTTACACACCTTATAAAATTATACTAGTTGTGCCACCCGTCTAAACAATCAATGTGAACCTCAGCTTTAATGTTTGCAGTGCGCTGTCTATTAGAATGTATTTTGTAATCATGTAGTAAAAAAACGCATTCCAACAGATGACACATCACAAACTGTGTAGTAATAACATGCATTACTACAAATGTTTCTATTGTACCATCTGCTGGAATGACAAATGTAATGCAAATGTCTCTGTTACATGCTATTTGGTATGGGATCCTGAAAAGCTATTGTACTGATTGAGATGTGCCCCCTGTTGGAATGTCAGAGACTTAGCAACCAAACAAACACACAGACACATCCTTTTATTAAGGTGAATTGTGCTACCTGTCTAAAACAATATGAAATTTAAGTAGTAACATTGACATTAGCTTTATAGGTTGCAGTGCATCATCTATTAGAATGTATTTTGTAATCATGTAGTAAAAAAAACACATTCCAACAGATGACACATCACAAACTTTGTAGTAATAACATGCATTACTACTACTACTACTGCACCATCTGCTGGAATGACAAATGCAATGCAAATGTCTCTTTTACATGCTATTTGGTATGGGATTCTGAAAAGCTGTGATACTGATTGAGATGTGCCCCCTGTTGGAATGTCAGAGACTTAACAACCAAATAAACACACAGACAGACACATCCTTTTATAAAGGTGAATTGTGCTACCTGTCTAAAACAATATGAAATTTAAGTAGTAACATAGACATTAGCTTTATAGGTTGTAGTGCATCATCTATTGGAATGTATTTTGTAATGCATGTAGTATAAAATTGTGTTGCATTGCATTTGTCATTCCAACAGATGGCACATCATAAACTTTATAGTAATAAAATGCATCACTACAAATGTTTGTGTTTCATTATTTTATAGTAATAAAATGCATCACTACAAATAGATAGATAGATAGATAGATAGATAGATAGATAGATAGATAGATAGATAGATAGATAGATAGATAGATACGTTATTAATCCCAAGGGGAAATTCACATACTCAGGCAGCACCTTACTGATACAAAAAAACAATATTAAATTAAGGATTGACAATAATGCAGGTAAAAACAGACAATAACTTTATATAATATTAACATTTCCCCCCCCCCCCCCCCCATGGGTGGAATTGAAGAGTCGCATAGTTTGGGGGAGGAACGATCTTCTCAGTCTGTCAGTGGAGCAGGACAGTGACATGTTTGTGCTTCATTACCTGCTGGAAAGACAAACGCAATTCATGTATCTCTGTTGCATGCCATTTGGTATGGGATTTGTAAAAGCAATGTTATGTTCGTGATGTGCCATATATTGGAATGTCAGAGACATAGCAACTGGACAGACACACAGATACTTATCCTCTTATTAAGGTGGATTGCGCCACCCATCTGAGATGACTTGAAATCAAAGTAATCAACATAGATCTTAGCTTTAAGGTTTGCAGTGCACTATCTATTGAAATGTATTTTGTAAAGCATGTAGTAAAAAAGGCATTGCATTTGTCATTGCAACAGATGGCATGTCACAAACTTTGCAGTAATGAAATGCATTACTACAAATGTCTGAGTCGCGCCATCTGCTGGAATGAAAAATGCATGTATATGTCTCTGTTACATGCCATTTGGAATGGGACACTTATGGGATTCCATCTGTTAGAATGTCAGAGACAGGAAGGAGACATCAGATCCGGAAGGAGACATAGATACTTATCCTCTTCTTGAGGTGGATGTTGTTTACCATATTAATTATGCTACTTGTATGTGATGTTTTCTGTTCTAAACAGCTCCAAGGCTACCAAGTTAAATTCCTGCACATTTTAAGTACTGGTGAATAAAAGTGTGATTCCGATTTGTAGACACTACAGCATCTGCTAAGGCCAAATCCAGTTAGGTTACTTGAGATAAGCTCAGACAGTCTAATTCTGTACATATGAGAAAGATGTCCAAATCACATTTTTAAAACAAATGTTTAGCTGGTATCCTGACGAGGGATTGTTCCTACTTTGTACCCACTGTTTTCTGGGAGAGACTCCAGCTTCCCCGTGACCCTGCAGGTTTAGAAAACAGATGGATTTAAAAACAAAATAATGGAAATGGAAGTACATAGTTGAAAAACAAGTAACACAGCAAATAAGCTAACATCATATGTATTTGTAAGTAAAGACGCAAGACTACATCTCCAATGAATAACACAAAAATAATAAACAGGAATACCATGCATGTTTGTGGAGGTCTCTGCTGTCTCAGGAGATGGGCCATTCACTCATGGAAGAGGCAATGACTCTACTCCTGCACCCAGACCCCATTTTTAGGGAAGGGAGAGCCTGATCTTCAGACCCAACAGCACCCCAGCTGCTTTGACCAAATTAGGACAGTTGATGGCTTCCTTTGTCAAAGCTGAAATCCCCACCTTAAGGGATAGGATAACCGATAGGCGCATAATTCTGTCAAAATGCCGATGTCACTGTCTCCGTGGAGTCTGAAGAGATCAGGACTCGTGGTCTAAATTGCTGTGCACTGTCTCTACCGTGCATTTGTGTCCCAGTTTCCAAAAGTTCACTGCGGAGCTCTCTAGTGCAGTGATCCATGCTTATGCTCGGGCTTTGAAGATGCACCTGCTATGGCCGACTTTCGGCAATCAGATGGGTGGGCACGGACTTGTCGAGGGGGCCTGAGCCGTAGTAGTTACCGCTCGATTGTCAAGTCGGAGGGCGGGGCGCGGAACGGTGAGTTCGGAAGGGGGCGGGACTAGAGCGACAGCGCCCCGCACACTCGGCCCTGGCGGCGGCACCTTTCCCGAATAAAGCAGGCTAATCAGATTCACGGAGGAGGAGCAGATCGTAGTGATGGGCCCGCCGAAGGGAGGAGGAAGCGTCAGTGTACATCGTCCGCGGACTGAGAGGTGGACCGGAGCGCTTCGCCTTAGCGCAGCGCAGCCCCTCGGCGGCCGCAGGTGCGCGCAGGTGAGCGCCATGAGCCCCCCGGTTTCGCTTTCGTGAAGGTGAAGTCTTCACGCAGTTTCCTAGGCGCCGACATGGAGAAGGCGCCGAGGAGCAGGACGCCGCCGACAAAAGCTAGGAAGCTGCTCCGGAAGAAACCGCTGCGCTCAGTGGGCAGCTTCGTCAGCCGCATCCTGCGAACTTTGAGCACTTTGTCGCGTCTCGGCGAACACGAGAACCCCGAGCCTGAGGACGACGACGGCGGCTTTCGGGACGGTCCTTGCGGAGATGTCGCCCCCGGCCCGGCTACTCATGGGCACACCCGAGAGCGCTTTGCCCTCAGCCCGACTGACAAAACCCCTGGTGTGCTGGGGCTCAAGAATCACGGCAACACCTGCTTCATGAACGCCGTGGTGCAGTGCCTGAGCAACACGGACCTCTTCGCCGAGTACTTGGGGCTGGAGCGCTACAAGTTGGACCTGCGGCCCCAACGGGCGGAGCACGGGGAGGTCACGGATCAACTAGCCTCGCTGGTCCGGGCACTCTGGACTCTGGAGTACACCCCGCAGCTGTCTGTCGACTTCAAGGTAGGCGTCACTGTTTCTGGCTTCCTGGATGTCGACCAACGCTGGTCAGCAGCCTGGCTATTCTAGCTAGTGTGACTGTGGACGTAGGCAAATTCCGTATCGGCGTGCTTCATCGCGCCTGTTGGATTAAACTTGTGTATTTCGCGGCCATGGCATTTCAAGAGGATCATGTAGTGCGTGACCTTTCGTGTAACCATGCTTTGGGAGAAGATCAGGCACGTTTGTTGTTTATGCAATTTTTACTTTACCTACTCACGTGAGTTTTGTGCCTGGTGAGCATGGAAAGTTTTTCTGAACTAAAGAGTATTTCTTTAATCGGGATCCTGTAGAAATAATTAACATCTCATAAAAATACTTCTTACAGCATGACAGAGCCAAGAGGCATTAAAACTTAAGGCACTGCTTATTGTAGTTGAGTATATGCCTCCTATTCCTAACAAACAGGTGACACCATAGGTTCTGTTTGGCATTCAAAACACGTTAGAAACTTAAAATTATTTAACACCTTTTATCTTACGTGACTTGCAATATTTGAGCGATACAATGTATTGCATTTCATTTTTATTTTCCAACTGGAGCACAGGCAAGTAAAGTGACTTACTCATGGTCACACAGTGCCACTAATGGCATTTGATCCCATAACCTTGGGTGCTACACTGCAATCACTATATGTCAAATGGCCAAAAAATGACAATACCTCAGTTCACTTAACCCACTTGATCTATTTTGTCCGGTTTTTATGATTCCGGCTCATGATCCGTGTGTAAAGCAGGGGTCCGCCGTGGAGAGGATGCCAGTCTGTTCCAGGGCACAGGCAGCCATTAAATTGGACACATGAGACCCTGCCCAGTTAAGAGATCTCACATAACCTGACTGTCTTTGTGACTTACTATAGGAAAAAAATAAAAATCCTCCCAGACATGTAGAGAATGTGTGCAACGTTAAGTAACCGGGCCAGGAATTGAGCTGGGCCCTCTCGGGCAATGAGGCTGCAATACTGTGTTGGCCGTACAGGGTCATGTGATCAGCTTTGAGTAAGAGATCTAAATTTATTGTTAAAAAAATGTGCACTGGCTTATCAAGTCACTTTGGCCACAGCATTCCTATGTTGTTTTAAATGTGCTGTATAAATAAATTGACTGTTTTAATTTTTTTGAGTGGTGGTTCATTTGCGAATGAGCCAATACCCCCCTTTTATGTGACCTGTCAATATTTGAAGTTCACTTTGTGACTGGGAGAAAGGTTATCAAACACTCAAGGGACAAAGTGCACTGAGTGAATAAATGAGGCGATTATACATAACTGGTGACGGTGCCCCCCCTCTTCCCTTCACATTGTTGCTGGTCCCAGCAAGTGATGTGTGGTGTGTGGGTGTTTTTTTTTCGCTCTTGGATGACATTGTTCCTGCCTTTTTTAATGACACGTTTCCCTCTTTACTGTTGAGGTGAAAGGTATACATATGCAAACAACGCTAGGTTTGTTTTTAGTTTCATTTGATCAAAGCGCTTCATTGCATCTTGGCAACTTAAATACAACCGTCAGTAATTGTGTAAAATGTGAAATGGGCTTCTTGTTTGTTTCGCAGATCGTCAACACCTGTATAAGTTAAGGTTGATGATGGCCTGTGAAACTAGAAACCACAGCGGGTAGTGTGCCAGCACTAAAAAAAAAAAAAAAAGTTCGCATAGAAGTTGCCAAATCATTGCTATGTGCTTGGTGGTATTAACAATATACATATACATTTGCTTAGCAGAAAACTTCTTTCTAAAGTAACTTATTAATCAGATATGCATAAAGTTAATATTAGTCATTTATTGCGTGTGTAATATCTCATATGTGTAAGTTTGTTAGGAGTATTAATAAAATCCCCAAGGCTTTACAACTGAGGAGACTGTTGCACATATTAAACGGAAAGAAACTACTCTAGAAACATAATTGAAAACCTGGGAGTTAAAAAACGACCACCATCCTCACAAAGATGAGTGTATCTCTCTCTCTTTCTTAGGCTAAATTGACCACGGACTTGGTGTTTTCAGATATGTAATGCAGTTAGACAGTAAATGGTAATTTGGTTCTGCTTAATATTGTCACCATTAGATATTCAATTATACGGAGTGACAATGGGCTGTATGTCCAGTAGAGAATTTTCATTTGGTAATGCCGTAATTGGTAGCCGGCACAAAAACTCCAAACCTGCTATAACGTGACAGAAATGGAAGGTTGCTTTGCTATTGATGGTCTGCAGTCACCCAAATTTGACAAAGAGTCTGAACTTGGAGTATACTTTGCATGGAGAGTGTGGTCAGCTACAGAAAATCTCTGCATTTTCTACCGGAAGAAGCTGTACTGCTGTAGCAGATCATTAAGATGTTTTGGGTGGTGGTATGGAGGCCATTGAATATAGACTTGATTTTTATGGAATTCTTGGAGGCTTTCCTATAGTTGTGCATATTAAAGAGTCAAAAGTGCAGTGAAAATACAGCTAGGATGTGGTGAAGTCAATTTGATAGCATTATCTGAAGAAGTGGGCTTCACATTACAAGTTGGCCCTTTTTCCATTTGCGTTACAGTGATCCCTCGCTATATCGCGCTTCGCCTTTTGCGGCTTCACTCTATCGCGGATTTTATATGTAAGCATATTTAAATATATATCGCGGATTTTTTGCTGGTTCGCGGATTTCTGCGGACAATGGGTCTTTTAATTTCTGGTACATCCTTCCTCAGTTGGTTTGCCCAGTTGATTTCATACAAGGGACGCTATTGGCAGATGGCTGAGAAGCTACCCAACTTGCAGTACTTTCTCTCTTGCGCTGACTTTCTCTGATCCTGACGTAGGGGGTGTGAGCAGGGGGGCTGTTCGCACACCTAGACGATACGGACGCTCGTCTAAAAATGCTGAAAGATTATCTTCACGTTGCTACCTTCTGTGTGCAGCTGCTTCGTGAAGCGACATGCTGCACGGTGCTTCGCATACTTAAAAGCTCAAAGGGCACGTATTGATTTTTGACTGTTTGTTTTTCTCTGTCTCTCTCTCTCTCTCTCTCTCCCTCTCCCTCCCTGCTCCTGACGGAGGGGGTGTGAGCTGCCGCCTTCAACAGCTTTGTACCGGCGGTGCTTCGCATACTTAAAAGCCAAACAGCCCTATTGATTTGTTTGCTTTCCTCTCTGTTTCCTTTGAAGAGGAAGATATGTTTGCATTCTTTTAATTGTGAGACAGAACTGTCATCTCTGTCTTGTCATGGAGCACAGTTTAAACTTTTGAAAAAGAGACAAATGTTTGTTTGCAGTGTTTGAATAACGTTCCTGTCTCTCTACAACCTCCTGTGTTTCTGCGCAAATCTGTGACCCAAGCATGACAATATAAAAATAACCATATAAACATATGGTTTCTACTTCGCGGATTTTCTTATTTCGCGGGTGGCTCTGGAACGCAACCCCCGCGATGGAGGAGGGATTACTGTACTCTGTTACTGATAGGAAATTGTTTTATCGTTTTGCAATTGAGATTTTCATTGAGTATTTTCTCCCAAAGGGCTATTTTCATATAAATCAAAGATTCCAATTTTTAGAATTTTAAAGCTCTAGACGTGTACAACAAAGCCTGATACTTGTAGCTTAGCTTACAGGCTTACTGCATGTCTTGAAGGATAACAGGGTAACGGTTGATAGTTCTGTGTGGGTGCTATTTATGCACACAGCCGAGCACATCAATTGGTTTTGAGGTGCACCCCTTTGGAAGCAGAAAAACAAAGTCACCTTGTCATATTTGACTTGCATGAACAGGTGACCTCTAGTTTTCTGCAGGTAGACCCTCTCCTGAGAGAGGCTGCTTATGAGATCACTGTCTTGAAAAGCTAGGTAAAGAAATCTTAATAGTTTGGTGGCAAGAGCTCTGACCTTTTCTGCTGTCACTTTTTGACATTTTAATTCCCTGGAGATGAATAGCGGGAAATAGAAGTGTAAAATTCTTAAAACGGTGCACTGACGTGAAGTTGCATCCTCAATGGAATGTCTGGCAAAGCTTTTCAGTGACTGGAATGACTTTTTACTCTGCTCTGTTGATTGAGGTGAAAAATCACTTGCTGTGAACCAGTGGAGTATCTTTCCCAGGTTTCATTTAAATTCGTGTTTGATGGGAGAGGGAATCCTGGGACACTCCACATGTTGTCTACAATATTGCCAGAGTAAATCACTATAACATTAGAGCCAAGGGGATGCTTAGTGTGGACCCCCAACTGTGTCTTTTTATGTGTGATCAGATTCACATTTGAAAAATTTGTTGGTCACTCTTCGCTCAGACATTTTAAATGGACCCCTACAACAATGTAAAGAATATTTTATGGGATTTTATCTTTCATACTGTTTGCAGGTGGGGTTGTTGCCCTATTCTGCTTGCTATGGAAAATGTTTCACACTTTTATTGAATTGCTGTGTATTGTATGCAGATACTGTGTCTGCAATATCTCCTTAGAAGTCATTGTTGTGTTAAGTAAAACTGCATGACATCTGTGAAATGGTGCTTTGTTTTAATTAAATATTTGTTAGGCTGATTGGCTTTGTAACTCTCTGAAGTGTTTGGTTAACCCATTTTATTATTGTTTGTGCTTTTATAGTTGGTTGTTTTAATTTACTGCAAATTGGTGGGGACTGAACTGACCACTTTTAATTTGGACCCTTAGTCTCACATGGCCTACCAAAGTACATGTTGTTTTTTTGTTTGTTTTTTCAGAAATTGCAAGACAGAAATTAAATTGCAAATCGGGTAGACTTGCTGTACTATATCTTGTTCAAGTCATGTCAATTTGTTTTTTCTTTTCCCGCTTTCTTACTCACCCCACCTTAAGTACAGTAGTTGTAGAGCCATTTTAAGGCACTCCTGATCTCCCACCCTCTTTCATATAAAGCCTGTTTTAGAATCCCCCCAAAGCCCCCCATGGATTCAAGGAGAATGTGTAAACTCCAAATGAGTAATTACTGGGCATGGAATTCAAACCCTGGATGCTGTATCCGTCTGAGGCAGTGGATCTAACCTTATGCCCCTAAGTGGCTAAATGCTGAAATATTTTTAAAAGGTTAACAATTTGCTTAATTAATTGAGGAGGACATTAGTAAAAGCCCACCATATTTTTAAAGGACTGTTGAACTATTGCATTTGAAGTGATTCTTTCTTGTTTTTCCTATTTAAGTTACATTGGGACTTCCTTTTTTCCCACCATGTTACGGTATGTGAGATAGAACAGTACTGTTTCATTAAGATAAGATGGCATGCTAGCCATGTAGTATAATTTATCACGGTAGACTGTGTATTAAGCAGTGACATCTCATCTGCTATCACCCTAAACAACGTTATCGGAGATTTTGGAATTTTGTTCATCTAAGGTTTCTAATAAAGATGTCTATTCTCAAAAGGTCTAAGCAGATTTTTTTTTCCTTAAAACATGTAACCCAATTAAGATGGTACCTGACAGCATCACTCACAATTAGTCTTCTTGACTTGAGTCTGAGTCAATAAAGATGCATGTCTGACTGTGTTCCACACAAATTAAAGAAGCTTACATACCTTTATTGCAGCACTGTTTAAGTTTCAGGATACTATCCATGTCTTTATTTTAACTAGAAAGTATAATTGTGAAGGAAGATGAGGAATCTTGCCTAGGTGTCTTTTAGCAGAGTCTTTTATGAAGTAAAAATGTTTGAGACACAGTTTGTCAAAGAATGCAAATGTTGATTATATAAATCTCTAAAGTTTTAAAATTTTAATATAATATAATTTTTTAATTTAATAATTTAATTTAAATATATTGTGTACTTTAATGATGCTGTGGTGGTCTGGCGCCCTGCCTGGGGTTTGTTTCCTGCCTTGCGCCCTGTGTTGGCTGGGATTGGTTCCAGCAGACCCCCGTGACCCTGTGTTAGAATATAGCGGGTTGAATAATGACTGACCGACTTTAATGATGGCGGAAATTTATGATTGCCTTGTAATGAACTTGACAACAACTTCTTGGCCATCGTGTATCTCACAGGCTCATACCATGTTCTAGGGGTGCTTTACCAGGTGTAATTTAACAGTGTGTCGATATAATTTTGCTAGTGGCCAACCAGACCTTCAACCTTTCAGCTAGAGCTTTAATAGCACCAATTAAGGCTGAGAGTATTAAACATTAATTCAGATCATCTGTATGTGGCTCCTGGAGCAGCGGTATTTCTATTTATTTAGTTTAGTTTTATTTCTTAAACTTGTACGTGCACACTTACCCCTCTGAACCTAAAATCCCAAAATCAGATAGTACTCTCCAGTCCTGGGCTAGTGATGCAGTTCGATCCTCTTCCTTGCCTCCTTTCACACGAAAGATTCTGTCAGCACTGTGCGCCGGTTTGGACAGTGAAGTACTTGCTGCTTCAAGAGTTGAAAATTAAAAGAAACGGACCGATGTTTGCTAGACCTGAAACATTACTGCCAAATAAAGAGAGCCTGACTCAACATCCATCCATCCATTTTCCAACCTGCTGAATCCGAACACGGGGTCACGGGGGTCTGCTGGAGCCAATCCCAGCCAACACAGGGCACAAGGCAGGGAACCAATCCTGGGCAGGGTGCCAACCCACCGCAGGACACACACAAACACACCCACACACCAAGCACACACTAGGGCCAATTTAGAATCACCAATCCACCTAACCTGCATGTCTTTGGACTGTAGGAGGAAACCGGAGTGCCCGGAGGAAACCCACGCAGACACGGGGAGAACATGCAAACTGACTCAACATTTGAAAACTCAGTTCAGCTACGCATTGTTTTCAG
Source organism: Erpetoichthys calabaricus (assembly GCF_900747795.2). Lineage (NCBI taxonomy): Eukaryota > Metazoa > Chordata > Cladistia > Polypteriformes > Polypteridae > Erpetoichthys > Erpetoichthys calabaricus. The sequence continues at coordinate 20,588,446 of NC_041407.2, forward strand.
TTGGCAAGAATTACAACTAGTTTTGTGTCTATGCGTCCATCCATATTTGTTTTATTTTTTTTTTTAAAAACATGCTTATCATATTTAAGCAGGGTTTTAGGGAAGCTGGGACCTATCCTAGCAAGCTTCAGGCACAAGGCAGCAATAGCCCCTTGTCAGGGTGACTGTTGTTGACTAAATAGTAAACATATACAAAAGTAATTGTTAATTTGAGGAATTATTAAATGACGTTTGTTCATAAAGCTTAATACACTTGGCTTATTAAGTAAAATTTTTGTAATTTGTTTTTGAAAATGTAGAATCATTTGTTTCCAATGCGTACTGTACTCCTTCCATAATCTGTATCAGCCTGTGGTGTTCATTAAGTAATTTGTCAGTATCACAGTATTAGCTGATGAAAATTGTTTTTTGTGTGTTTCTATCAGTTATGGGCCTAATTTTTCTTTTATTAGAATGAAGGAATGGTTTGTATTTGGCTTTGCTGCAGGTCAACAGTGGAGAGGAGCTGTCAAGTTAAAATGTAGACTTGTAAATAAAACAAGATTGGGAGAAATGTTTCTGTGAGTTGGGCTGGATTGAATTTAAAGCAAAAAAAATGAAATTTGTGTCATTTCATGCAAATATTTGTTTTACATATAAAGTTTTTGGGAAGGGGTTTAAATATACACTAATTGTTTCAAGTGATCCTTTTAAAAGTTGGCATGGCTTCTGGTATTAGTTTAGTATTTCCTTAAAAGGGAAATTAAATGTGATTTATGGCTTTAAGCCTCTATAGACTGAGGGTGTCTTTACTTCTGTACCATATTCCTTATAAATACTAGGTAAAAAGAAACTTCTGGTTAAGAGTAAACGGAAGAGTGTGTTTTTTGTGTATGCCTTCACAAATGGTAATGGTGTCATTTAGATTTGTTATTAAAATGAAATATATCCGTTTTCACGTCAGTCTAGTTTGCTTGAGGTGATCTTGCTGGATGTGTAATTACGACGTTGAGGGAAAGGTGTGATCCAAGGACATTTCCTTGGGGTAGTCACGCACTCTGTAGTTATTTTGCTGCTACTTTTCAGTACGTCTAACTTTATTGATTGTCTGGGCAAAGCACTGGTAGTTGCTGACATTTATTAGAACTTTTGCCATAAAGCATGTCCTATCTTTTCAGTCATTTTGAGCTGATCTTCTGCAGCCTGTTTAACTAATTTTACATGAATTTTAAAAATGTAGTTGTTTATGTGGGCTTCTTTCAAAGAAGGCTGAGGCCGTCCCACCATCCAAGTATGTCCTGTGAACTAATTTTGTAGGGAATGCTGGCATTTCCAATCCAATAAACTGGTATTTCATTCTGGGTTGTTTCCTGCCTTCTGCTGTTACAGTAAGAATAGCTTTCTGTAATATATAATTTACAAAATAGCCAAATGAACGAACACCGTATAGCATTATTAACAAGAAACAATGTTTGAAGCCTTTTAAAAGTGATATCAACAGAACCATGACCCTGTCTTAGTCCCTTATTCCATGTCTGAAAGAGTCCGTGCCAGTAATCTTTCTTGTTGGCTCATAACCCTTCATCCCTAAGAGGTAAGTATTTGGCTTGTTCTTAACTTGTAGATTAGTGTGCTAAGCACCACATTTTCAGCAAATGACCTCAACTTGCACATAAGGTATGGTGGTGTGGTTTCGCCATTCGCTTGCCTGGTGGCAGGGTTTTTCTAGATCTCACATCTTCCTAATTGCTGTCATTTTAATTTGTCTAATTGACTCAGTTAATTGGCTTCTTCAGACAAGTTCAAAGTACTCGAACTTTTATGAGGATGCTTTTTATTTCTTCAGCGTGAACTTCATAAACAAGGAGTAAAGTAAAACTGTGTCATAGTGAGCCATCTGTGTAGTTAGTGCTGTTAATGGACAGCCTGAATATAAACAAGAGGATGAAGCTGGCGGTCTTACTGCAATGAAAGAGGCTTACTAGCATTCACATCTTGTTGTGCACTTGTGGAAATGCAAGTGTGTGTTTTTTTTCTTCCCCTGTAACTTTTTTTTTATACTGTATACCATTATTTTATACACCTAACTCACCCACAGTTAATTTTCCAAGAATGTTGAATGAAATACGTTTTTAGCATATCAAAATCTCGCCATTACTATCTTTTCTAGTTTCTTTTTTTTTTTTCCTTTTTGAATCCCCTTAGATACAGATGGTTCCTGACCCTAATAAATGTTTAATTATGAAACCTGTCTAACTATCTGCAGGCTAATCTCCACTACCATTTAATTCTTAATAAACTTTGTTTGATTTTACGTTTTGATTATGTGTCATTCATGCATCATTGAAGTTAGAGAGTCATTATGGTGTCCTGTAGCAGCTACTGGGGTTCATTGTATGTGGTCAAGATTACTAATGCAGCTTACTGTGATGGGTGTGAACAAGCAAAGCAGCTGTGGGTTGTTTTTTCTTTTTTGAAATTGAGAACAAGTATGCAGAGTGACATCTTGAGAATGAGTATACCTGGTTGCAATGATCCCTGTTGAGATGGGTATGTCATAGCTTTTGTCTCAGTGGTGTCATAGCTGCCTCAAGTAGGTTTCTGCCTTTGTGCAGTTTTGGAGTCTTGGCTATGGTAATGTACAGATAGATCAGTGTGGCCACTTCAATTATTTCTGTTCAATAGAAAGATAGTTGCATCCGTTTGTAATCTTAGGAAATACAGTGATCTGAGTTTCAAGTTAGACTTTAGGAACTCTGGGAGTCTGCACAAAAATGATACAATAGTTCAGATTTGCTGATATTTTTTAAAATGTTGACATTTAGGCCATTTAGTCCATTAGAAAGGTATTAGCCCCATTCAGGAGTCATTTTTGTCAACAGTTGAATTATGGTGGTGAATCAATGTGTATCTTGTTGAGTCTGAGGAAATGACAAGAGAAGCTGTGAGAATCTGTGTTATCTCGGAGTGAACTGACGGCATATGGTTACAGAAGAAGGTTTGGGTCCGACAGTTTTGAAAAGATTTTCAAATCACCCGTTCATCTATCCATCCATCCGTACTGGTCCCACTTGTCCACTTATCGGTTGTCTGAACCAGTGCCTTTCCTGTCATAAAGTAGATCCACATGTTAAGCCAATTTACAGTCCTCAATTCACGTTATGTCTTTTATTGGAAGTTGGGAAGAAATAGTCTTGTGGGTGTTGGAAGAACGGTTGCTAGCTGGGATTCAAAGTCATTCTTCAGGAGCAGCCAGGAGGTAGCATTAACTACTGTATCACAGCAGCCTAGGAGTGGACAACCCATCGAGAAAAGTGTATTAGTTAAGCCAATGTTAATGTACATCCACAAAACACCCAAGATCCTTTACTTTTTTCAATATCTAATGAACTATTTTAATAGATCTGTTTGGTAAGATGTCTTGCTAACAAGCATGGCATAAACACAACTGTTTCATTTGGCCAAGTGTCCATCTGTGCTCCATTCATTAATGTAGCCCACATACACCTTCAGTTATCCTTTTGTGGATGTTTTCCACTAGATCTTTTTTTACTCATCATAAATTTAATTATAGCACATTGCTCAGTAGCTACTCAGTTTGACAAATGGTACAGCAGTGTCACTTGTGGGAGGAAGATAAACTAGAAATGAAGAGACAGGAAGTATAAACTTCTACTCTGTGCCACCAACAATGTTTTAGGTGTTAAATTATTGTAAATTTTAAAGAATCTGTGGCACATTTATTTTTTTTTTTTTCGAGTGATCTTCAAAGAACACTATTTCAGTAATTAGATTCTGTACTTTTTATCTTTAGTACAATACATAATTCCTGCCAAAAAATGATACATTGTGGAAGTGTGATAAAAGCAACATTTTAGATTTTGAGGAAGGAGGATACCAAAAATAGATAAAGTTGTTGGGGGAAATAATGTACAACAAATGGTAGCAAGAATACACGGGTTCCTTATTGTTGTGTGTCCCCTTGCTGTAGTTTCTATAATCTAAAATACACTTTTGACATTCTTAGCAAGTTTTAATTCCCTCTTAATAATGCACTTAAAATATCACAGATTTGAGATGGATTCCTGTGATAGCACAGACCTCCCCCAGATGTGGCAGAGCTTAAAAGAGTGAGCCGCCTACTTGAAGTAAGGATAGCCAGCACAAGATCACATGTTAGATCTAACAGATGCAGCCAGATGGTATCTGGTTGTTTTTCAAAGACCCATTACTTGCAACATGCTTCAAGAGAAGTGAAGAACTTGGCTAATGACGTTAACTTTGCCGCTTTGATGTGCCTACCTGACATGCTTTCCAAATGCAGAGACTATGTACATTGCTCGGTTACTGAATCATTGCCATATGTCTGTCAACCTTGCTAAGATCCTGTAGTTTGTGCATTTTTATTTATTTATTTGTTTTATTTATTTAGGCGCTATGTTTGAATTTCAGATGGTCCCGGTACGTTTTCAGGAATCAATCCCTTGGTGTTCTACTTGTATTTTTACTTTTGTGATTGAGACTGCTCCGAAGTGTGCTGTATGTATAAATAAATAATGTTAAAACAATGCACAACAACTGATTGTTCATGCAATCTCTCTAGTTCAACATTCTACACCACATTTTTTAGGTTTTGGTCCCTCGGGCAGGTGGGAATATTGATGTATAATTAACCTTTTCCACTATGTGGCTGATTCAGCTGCCTCTGCTCAGAGTTATGAAATGTCTGCTGGTTTTACTAGTATATTGTGACAGAAGTGCAAAGAACGTTTTGGGTGTTGAAGACTTTTTTTTTTTTTTTTTTTTCCTTCTCATTTGAGTAAAACTAACCCAATCTTTGCATGTGTATTGCTGCTTAATTTTATATAATTGAATTTATTTTTGAGGACAAGTGACTGCTCCTACCATTTCTTTTTGACCATCTGTGCACTTTGCTGCTCATAGCACTTGGTGATTTGTGTACAGCCTCCAAATTAAAGGAACCTGCTTGCACTGGTAGTCCGCAGGCCATTATTCGTGGATCGGTTATGTCTAAATATAGTCAGGAGTGGCATCTTGAGCAGACTTTGCAGTGACTGGACTGTTTAAACTTGTAGCAGTCTGTGTGCTTTTATAAGGAAGGTTATCCTGTTTAGACTGATACCTGTCTATCTTGAGAACATGCAGCCTGTAGTTTTATAATTCTTTTATCCGTTTCTTCATGTGATGGTAGTCTACCCAGGGGCAGGTTCCTCATTTTTTTTTTTTTCCTTTGGTGACTATAGTGTATATAATATGTATTGCTCATTTATATAAAGTGGAAATTCCTTTTTTCTTCTTCTTCTAATTGTTTTTTTTTCTTTTCTATTTTACCAGAACATTGTGTCTAAGTATGGCTCCCAGTTTAAAGGAAACTCTCAGCATGATGCCTTAGAATTCCTGCTGTGGCTGCTAGACAAAGTTCATGAAGATATCACATCTGCACCTAGCAGCATCAGTAAGATGAGACAGCCTGGAAAGGTAAGTGGAGATTGTTCACATCACATTCCTCAAACAAGAAGGTTTGTGTCATTTTGTAGCTCAGAAGCCACTATGTAGTATTGGAGACCCTTGACGTTGGAAGGGCACACAAAAATGGTACTTCCGTCCTCCGCCTAGTTGACATTATATTGGCAAAGGCCATCATTTTTGCCTTATCTTTAAAAAAGGAAAAGGGGTCTCTCTTAAATAACAGAGAAAAACATTTAAAGTAGCCTATAGAGAGAGACAGAAATACATATAGATGTATGTATATTTTGCTGTTACCTAATGGGGAAAACCATCTTTTTTTTTTTTTTTTAAACAAGCCTACAGCTGGCTTTAAAATGAAAAATGATTGTTTGGATAAAACCTAGCCTAATAAGATGGACAATTTTGATTTTGGTTCTTTTTTCATCCTTTCATTAGTAGAGTATTTATGTGTGTGTCACATTTTTATCTTTTCATACAGTGGTAATAGGGAATAATACTATTCTGTTTTATCTACTAAATTGGACTGAAGTGGTGTGCCACACTACTATGTTAACACAAAGTAAAGGTGAGATTGATAAATGTGACAAATGACCCCGTACCTGGCTTAAACAGAAACTAAATCTTTATCAGTTGCTATCGAAAGAGTTAGGAATGTGTCAATGATTGTTTTGGATAAAATTAAAATGATATATTACTCTTCCACCTTGTACTAGTTATGGCATTTGGGAAAATTTCTATTTTTTTTATTTTAAAATCCTTTGCACTGAGGTTGAACACTTACTTTTTTGTCTGAGTGTTCCATGGTGCCAAATATTCCCATATCACAGCATCACAGATCTGTAATTTCACCTAGAACTCCAGAAATAAGCCTGTTTAGTTCCACCTGTCTGTCGCCAGCAGAGGTGTCATGTCTGCCACCCTTTTTCTGGCACTGTGTGGTTCATCTTTCATTTTCTTTAAGGGAAACTGGTCTGAACACCTTTGCTGTGGCGAGTTGACATTGGATTTGTACAACATTCTACAAAAGTGGCAAAATGTTCATTTCAAAATAAAATGAGTTTATTTAGCGCTTCAAAACATTCACATTGGCCAGACATTCTTGTTGTTCAGCTCATAATGCTTTGAAGCACAAGGCAGACCACACGGATATGTTCTTAAATATGTTAACAGAATTGCATAATTGCTGAGACATCTAGTTAGTAGAGTGATTTAAATAGATACTTCAGTTAGCAATCACAAAATTTTTAGTGTTTGTGTGTTTTTAAAATAGTGTTTGTTAGAGTGACAACTAAAATGTGATGAGTGCCCTTGATTGGTAGAGGAGAGAATGGGGTGCTGTCTCCAGTTTGGAGTAATTACTACAGGTAAAAATCGGTTCAGCTCAGTGACTAATTTTGGTTTAGTACACGGGCTAAGAAGTAACAACGTCTTATCCCCTATGTGCAGCACCTTGAAATCAATGCAACAAAGGCTGTTTTACAGGAATTCTGAAACGATGGGTTAATTTTAAAACATGTTTGATTTCGTACACGTAGCCTTAAAGTTGGGACAAATGTAAATAAAAAAAAAAGAGATTTGAAGTATTAAAGCATCGGGAGTTTGCGACATTTGAAACTTGATTTTTTTTCTTTTTGTATTTTTCCGAGTTACTGAACAGAAATTGTCAGGAAAAAGTTTAGAACATGTTCATGGTGAAGTACATCTTTTTTTTTTTTTTATAAAACACTATGCTGAAATGTTCTGATAAAGGACATTCATCACCATGGGGTGGCACATGAGGTAGGATTTCCCCCTTGAAATGCTCAAAAGCTGTACTTAAAAGAAAAGTGACAAGCACTCTTGCATTTTTCAATCAGAGTAAACACCTCTCCCTCACGTATTGGCCGTTCCACTACAAATTCTGCTTCATCAAAATTTTGGACTGTACAATTTGCACCATGTCTGTGTTGTTTCTTAGCTCCTCAGTGGGTAAGAATATATAATCAATGAGTGTCAATCAACCTTTGATATTCTTTGCCAAAACATGAATATGACATGCAGTAGTTGCAGACAATAGAAATTACTATTTTGCATTCAACAACATCACTAGCAAGCTTTGATAAAATGCAGGTAATGTACTCTGTTAATACCTCCACACTTGTGATGGCTTCATAGGGGAAGTGCTTGTTGCTCAAATTTGTTGAGTTAGCAATTTTTAGCTTTCTTTCAGCACTTATGTTTCTCTGTGTCAAGCCTCAATGTGGTGGATAATATTCATTGAAAGTGCCGTATTTTTGAAGATAATGGCTCTCATTGCAGATCAGAAAGGTCTTCTGAGCATTTCCAAATAACTGCATTGAAAAGACCTACTTTTCAAGATGATTTATGTATCAGTTTCTCTCGCCCTGGCTAATCAATAAAAAGTACATGAATGGTTTCAACCTCTGTGGATTTTGAAAAGAAAAAAATACTTTAAATGATTAAGCAAAGTCGGTTGGAATGAGTGAATTATGAATGAACATATCCTTCACGATCCCTTACTTTGTATCAGTGTAAATCTAGCGGGTTTGAATAGATTGTGTTTGTGTGGTTTATGAATAGGTGGAGTCTGTCAGAGCATGTGAGACTTGTAGGGGGCCATCTGTAGAAACTAGCACTGATATGAACAAGAGTGTAGAAGGTAGGAATGTATCAGGAATGTCTTGTGTTAGTGCACTGGATGCTTAAGTGCCCAAGCATTCTGCTTCTTCCCCATTGAGAATGGTGAAAGATAGAAGTGAAGGTTTTCACTCCATGCTCATCATCACTCCAGAGTAGGATAAGTTGCTTGTATGGCGGTGCAGGATAATCCTGACCTTGTATAGTGAATCATTAAATCTGAGTTTATGAATCGTAATTATCCAGCAGGTTACTTAGACTGCTATTTGATTGCGGTGTTTGAGCTCAGTAAACGCAGAAACCCAAGGATGTTTTATTCTTTCTCTGTCCCAGTTAACTGTCACTGCCTACTGGTAAATGATTAACGTCCTAGGAAAACCAGAATCAAGGTTTTCTCACTAGGATGACATTACCCCTCATTGTTCCAAGTAGTTTACTAGCTAAATGGTGTGTCTCTGTGGAAATTAACTCTTGGTGGTTGATAGCAGTCTGTATGGTTGCTTCTGCACTAAAGTATATTTCCTTTGGTTTTTTTCTATATTGAAATTCTAAATCAAAGTGATGAGGATATTACTTAGATACTGCCTTTCCTGAATTCCTGAAGATTTTACAAACACAGAACATAATCCAGACCTCCTGTGTTCAGGTTTGTGTAATTGCTGTCTTATCCTGTTTGACATCTGTGTTAATGTACGGTCTTCCAACACGGTTTGCCCTTTGCAAAAGATGGCTGTGTGTATAAAGATTTTTGCACTAAATATAACATGAAACTGGGTTTTTAGGTTTGCATGCATTCAGTTATCCTGTATTGTGAGCATTAAATTCCTGGAAGCCAAATAGTTTAAACAAATGCATTCGTAAAAATAACCCAATAAATGGGGTCAGTGTCGGAAGGCTGTGTAATATGTTGGGAAGTTTTTATTTAGAATTTCTGAATTCTCTACCTTATGAAATATTTCTAGACAAACTTTTCTTTCTGAAAGCTACCTTCATATATTATTCAGTTCTGTCTATTTAAGTATCCTATGAATTACTGCACTTAAGCAGGTTTCTGTTTGTGTGCCTCCTGAATAAATGATAGAAGACTTTTAACCTTTTGACCTATTAGTGTGAGGTAGGATTCTTATGTACTACCCCAAACAACCTCCGCCCCCCACAATCAAACCCATCGCATAAACTCAGTGCTGTACTAAGCAGGAGGTGGTATTTTGAAATGGCAGTTATCCATTCTTTTCTGCAAATTTCTGTGGTGTACAGTAATCCCTCCTCCATCGTGGGGGTTGCGTTCCAGAGCCACCCACGAAATAAGAAAATCCGCGACGTAGAAACCATATGTTTATATGGTTATTTTTATATTGTCATGCTTGGGTCACAGATTTGCGCAGAAACACAGGAGGTTGTAGAGAGACAGGAACGTTATTCAAACACTGCAAACAAACATTTGTCTCTTTTTCAAAAGTTTAAACTGTGCTCCATGACAAGACAGAGATGACAGTTCTGTCTCACAATTAAAAGAATGCAAACATATCTTCCTCTTCAAAGGAGCAAACAAATCAATAGGGCTGTTTGGCTTTTAAGTATGCGAAGCACCACGGCACAAAGCTGTTGAAGGCGGCAGCTCACACCCCCTCCGTCAGGAGCAGAGAGAGAGAGAGAGACAGATAAAAAAATCAATACGTGCCCTTCGTGCTTTTAAGTATGTGAAGCACCGTTCAGCATGTCGTTTCAGGAAACAGCTACACAAAAGATAGCAACGTGAAGATAATCTTTCAGCATTTTTAGACGAGCGTCCGTATCGTCTAGGTGTGCGAACAGCCCCCCTGCTCAATCCCCCTACGTCAGGATCAGAGAAAGTCAGCGCAAGAGAGACAGAGAAAAGTAAGTTGGGTAGCTTCTCAGCCATTTGCCAATAGCGTCCCTTGTATGAAATCAACTGGGCAAACCAACTGAGGAAGCATGTACCAGAAATTAAAAGACCCATTGTCCTCAGAAACCCGCGAAGCAGCGAAAAATCCGCGATATATATTTAAATATGCTTACATATAAAATCCGTGATGGAGTGAAGCCGCGAAAGGCGAAGCGCGATATAGCGAGGGATTACTGTACATCTCCATACCCGCCTTTCTTGGAAGACCTTGGAAGATCCAGCTTGTTTATCCTAGTCTGTTGTTTCTGCAGTAACTCGAGACTAGCTTGTGTTTTTGCTAGATGTTCAACAGAAAATCTTTATTGGAAATAAACTTGTTTCTTTCTTACATTTTTTAATATAATTTCAACCTCTTTTAACCCAGTTTCATCCCTTTCATTCATTTTTCTTTTATTTGGAAAAACGTTCATGCATAGATGACCTAAATGTGACCTACATTTCGAGAACTTGACATTTCAACTATGATGCAACATAGATTTTCTATTTGTGATTAGAAAAATAAATTCAATAGAACTTTTTTGATCACTGTTCCTAAAAAATATTATTGATCTTTTCCTCGTCACACAAGATTTAGGTTTTATTTTAAGAAAATTTCTTTGAAGTGGAAAGCAAAAAGGTATATTAAAAAGCAATGCTATATACTGTGTGTGGGTTATTTATTTATTTCTTTTCATATCGTTATCAAAAAAAACAAAAAAAAAAACACGTGAGCTGTAAACAAAACATAAACTGAACAGTACCAAAGCCAACCCAAAAAGAAAAAACTGTGGACCCAAAGATATTTGCTACTGCATTTTTGTTAAAGTTCCAGAATGCTCACTTTCCATTACTAGAGTATTGTGCATTGCTCATTTTAATCCTGGCTTATTACCAGCTAAGCACATTGCTCTCTTTGCTAGTGGTACTGTACATAGTAGCTGTGAAGTGCTCGTGAGCATTTCAGATAGCAGTCCGGCTCCAAAGATTCCTACTTGGCTCACTTTGAGAGTAGCTCCTATAATTCAGAGTTTGTCCCGTTTGCATACACTTTCCCGCCTCCCCCAAACCCCCCCAAGATAACTGAGCTTGCTAAACAGACAACAAAATGTTTGTCAAATGATCTGAGGATGTTTTAGAATATGCATTATAAATACATGCCCAAGTCTGTTATGTTTGGACCACTTGCATCAGAGTCTTGCATGTAGTCAACGTATTGTATTATATGCTTGACCAGACAAGTTTACAACTTTTTTTTTTCACAAAAGCACACTTGATAAAGGCTGTTAAATGAATATACATGTTTTTTTTTTTGTTTGTTTTTTTTTTTGAATGTAAGGCTTTAAATTGAAAGCAATGTCTCCAGCTAATGTCACGTGAACCCCTAGGCCCCACCATTTGTTCATCAGTATGAGATTTTAGATTGTCACTTTACATCTACAAGTAACTTTTAGGAATTGCTTATTGCCTTTTTCAGAGTGGGTAGCTTCTATTGTCATTCATGAAATGGCAGCCTTCGGTCCAGGAAGAGAACCCTTTTTAATTGCACTTAACAATATGCTTATTTGTGGCTAGACTTCATATGTAAATATTTGAATATGTTTTTTTTTCAATTTAATGTTGTCAAGCCCAGTTAAATTTAACTGAGGAAGCTGAGGTCCATTTCAGCATTATTGAGAGTAAGACAGGAACAAGTTTGTTTTTCCTGCTCATGTACACACTTGAGCTGAGCGTTTGTAGAACTGCCAGTTAACCTAACAAGATATTTTTGGTGATACAAGAGGATAACTGCAAACTTTGGGGGAGGCGGAGCAGAGCAAGAACCCAGACTTCATGAAAGTACTGACTCTGTAAAGCCAGTGACTGGGCAAAACCTAGGGTGCTGGATCTATAAAGTGGCACCAATAATCATTGCACCACCATGCCACAACATTCAAATCGTGTTTATTATCATGGTCTTGACATGGGAAATGGCGAGATTGTGTTTAACAAAGTGCTAGGTTCATTTTTTTATTCAAACATGCCCACTATCAATTAGCAAGTTGGAGATTGTTTGTTTGTTTGACATCTGTGTTAGATAGATAGATAGATAGATACTTTATTAATCCCAATGGGAAATTCAGTGTTAATGTACTGTCTTCCAACACGGTTTGCCCTTTGCAAAAGAAAACGTAGTAGAGCTCTGGTCCAAACTGATTAGTCCGAGGAGGTAAGTCTGAACAGCACTTGCCTTTGGTGTTAATGCTGGAGATTGGGGTTGTTTTGAAGGAGGGACATGGTGTTGACATCTCATAGTTAGTAACAGAAACTAAAACAGAGTGTAATGTAGTCTGCAAATTGAATTTCACTTGTAATAGTCTCCTTTAGCTGTGAGAGGGGTCACTGAATTGTCTTCTCCATTGTTTGAAGTTCCTCACCTTTGCGCTGAAGCTTAGAGTGACTGCTCCTCTGTTAGGTACTCTACATCATCTTGGAATGCTAATGATCTTCCATCCAATAAATAAATCCAATGCAGCACTTGACCTCGGCTATTCATGAATCTTTTATTTATTTTATTTTTTTAAAACTACATGTAAACATAAGTTAATTCTCATTGAATTTTGATTCACCTTTCTGAATATATTACCTGGGGTTGCTTGTGAATAATAAATATCTCCAGTATTTGATGGAATTTGCTTGTTTGAAATGGATGCCATCTAGTTTAGCCCCAACAGGGCATTCCTCAAGCGCCATTAAAAATGCACCCTGTTCTGAAATTATAGAATCCAATTAATATTAATAATGGTTATTCTTTTTTTTCTGTTCTTCCTTAAGATAAGTTTGATACTAGACCATTGCTTTACAGAGGGGACATGGGCAAATTAATAATTGAGCATTTAAATGTGGATTTCTTTAACCAATGGATGCAGTCTGTATCCTCGTGTATGTAACTTAATACTGTAATGTTCTCCAAGTGCCTTCTAATTATTATTTGAGTGAGTGTATTTATAGTGTCTTTATATCTGAGAAAGGCTTTTGTCAAAGAACTTACTCATGTTTAATACAGGATTGATTGTGCTTTTGTTTGGCTATGAAGCGTTTCCCTTTCTTCATTTATACACTTGTTATTCCCTGTCCAGAGCATTGAATGGAATGGAATCTTTTAGTGCTACACATTACTGTGCTTCTTCGTGACATCCATCTTTTACTTTCTTTGTTTATGCATGGCTGCCCACCATTGGGAAGCTTTACAATCTTGTGCAGTATTTTTACTGAAACATCTAGAGGATGAGATGAATGATTTACTTTCCCCAAGGAGGCCCAGCTCTTGAAATATAAAGTGCTTCTGCCATAATTGTGCAGAACATAAAACGGATCGATTGGACAGGAATGACATACGTCAGTGAAATGTTCTTTTTTTTTAAAAAAAGTTCAAGCAAGTGTGATGCTCAGCGGAACGTGTGCCCCAAAGTGAAACTCCTTACTTCGGCTGTTTAGCTGTTTCAGCAGGCAGCAGATTTACAGTGTGGGTTATGCCCTATATTCATTGGCATTCTGCCGTGTCTGCTCCGTTTATTTGCTGACGGTCTTTCCACTGACTGGGGCTGGGGGTCAAGGGGATACCTCATTCTACTTGTCTTTACCAATCTTTTCTTATGTGTAGTGTCTAAGCTCTGTAGGATGCTTTCTGCAGGGTTTCTGTTTTGTACCTTCTGCTGCTCGGCCACCCACATCCCCCACCCCCAACCCCACACGTTCACTTTTGACTTGACTACGCCTGTTGTATTTATTGGGTTTTAACTTTTAATTTACTCCCTTTGTTGTTCTACATGCTTTCCTAATTAGTCCACAACATTTGGTTTTTTTGACCTTGCTCCTTTATTAAGGACTACCTTTTGAGATCTTGTTACCTGCTGATGCTAGTCTTTGTTATTCTGAAGGAAGTGCATCACTATTGCCCAATTAAAACTACCAGCAGCAATGTTGGAGATAATCCAGTCTGAAGGATTGCTGAGTGAAAAGAATTCCTAATTTAGCATCTCTCTCTTGCATTGTTGAAATTATCAGCAAACAACCTCAAGTTGCAGGGAAGGGTTAGTTAAGAGGAATTATTATAACCTATTGGATAATGTGCACTGAGAATAGACCAGGCTGTGTTTCTTTGTGCCTTTTTAATGGAAACCACTAGCACATCCATCCATTATCCAACCCGCTGAATCCAAACACAGGGTCACGGGGGGTCTGCTGGAGCCAATTCCAGCCAACACAGGGCACAAGGCAGGGAACCAATCCCGGGCAGGGTGCCAACCCACCGCAGGACACACACAAACACACCCACACACCAAGCACACACTAGGGCCAATTTAGAATCGCCAATCCACCTAACCTGCATGTCTTTGGACTGTGGGTGGAAACCGGAGCGCCCGGAGGAAACCCACGCAGACACTGGGAGAACATGCAAACTCCACGCAGGGAGGACCCGGGAAGCGAACCCAGGTCCCCAAGTGTCCCAACTGCGAGGCAGCAGCGCTACCCACTGCGCCACCGTGCCGCCCCCACTAGCGCATGATCATAGTAATTTAGTCACCGTGCTGTTTAAAAGGTGTAGTGCTGTACATTTTAATTTTTTTTCTCTCTATTGGAGTGGGTGTGAGTGTGTTGAAAATCAGTCCTAGATAGTCTGAAGAAAGTTGTTTTGCTTTATAACATTTTTTAGGTAATCTGACCTCTTCTAAATTTTAATAAGAATATTTTTTTTCCTCAAAATGACTGACAGCAGAACAACATGTCCCAGAATATTTTTCAGAACGTTTTGAAATATTTAAGTGTCATAAAAAAAATCTGATTCAGTTCCTCTGTCATTAAAAGGTGGTTGTCATGTTTAAATATTTACAGATATCCTAATTCTGTCTGAGTTATTCAGCTCCTCCTTTGTGCATTTTTCTTTCCCGGTGTAAGAGGTGGCCAGCAAAACCTGAGCAGTTGTGGTGAGGGGGTGAGGTTCACGTAAACAATATACTGTAGCTCTAGTTGCATGGTAAAGGATGTGTGTATATAAAAGCACATTTTCAAGGCCTAGTTTAGCTCAAAGAAGTACCTGGGTGAACTGCTGACACAGTGTGTTTACAGTGCATGGAATATCAGTTTATACTGGCAGCTTTGGCCGTGAATGCATCCATTTAAAAAATGAAATACAAAAGTGGATGTCCAGTAAGAAGATGGTTGAGGATTTCTGAGGTTGTCTGATTTTAATTCTAATTTATCCGGACGTTTGCCAGCTTTTCCATCATGCATCTTTTCATGGCCTATATACATCCTCAGCAAGTGCAAGCTGATTAAATGCCAAACTTTTCTTTGGATCATTTTGGAGGTGTTTGTTTGCCAACAGTTCTGTGCATTGGCATGCTTCAAGTAGCAACCTTTGCCAGTAGCAGGCACCCTTTCAAAATGCTGTGTATTGGAAGCTGAGCTGTTGCTGATCTGTTTGTGTGTTTACCCTCTTAGTTGGTTAAAATTCCAGTTGACATGCAAATATTATTATTTATATAAATTAATCTCTGAGGTACATACCCCTGATGTTTCAACTAATGGCCTTTAATTTGTTTTACATTCTTTCTCTATTAACCAGTTGGCATAGCACCTTTGTATCTAGGATTGTTTTTTTTTTTTTTTTTTAATCATTCTCAAATGCCAGTAGTAAATATGACACCTTTTGGTTAATATCCAAAGGTGTAAAGCCAATTTTACTTCTATTTTGTTTGTAGAGTAAAAAGTAATTCATTGTGGTACCTGGATGGGGGTGGTACCCAGCCGGGATGCCCGAGAAGACTGGAGGAGGGCTTGTGCCTCCTCCAGACCTTGAGGGGGCAACCGACCTGGGGTCCGCGGGTACAGAGCTGGGGCCCGTGGTCACCGCCAGGGGGACCCCAATACCTGGAGGACCCTGGACCTCGGCACTTCCGCCACACCAGGAAGTGCTGGGGGGAAGAGGAACAGGGACACCCGGAGTGCTTCCGGGGAGACAGCCGGCACTTCCGCCACACTGGGGCGTGTCGGTGGGAGATTGCCGGGAACACACCTGGAGCACATCCGGGTGCTTATTTAAAGGGGCCGCCTCCCTTCAGAGATGGACTTCAGTCACGTGGAAGAGTGGACAAGGTTTCTGGAGGAGAGAAGGAGGCGTCTGAAGACCCAGAGAGAGAAGGCATTGTTGATTGGCCTGGACTGTGGGGTATTGGGGCTTGTGAGTAGTGAAATTGTAAATATGGTACGCCTCAATAAATGTGTGTGGGGTGATTTAAACGTGTCTGCCTGCCTGTGTCCGGGTCATATTCCACACCATATTTATTAAAAAATATGGATTATAAATTTATTTAGCCTATTTTCCGTGGGTTTTTTGTGTGTCTAAAACTACTTGTGAAATTCTACTGGAATTTGTTCCATTTTTTTTTTTTTTTTTTTTTTAATTAATTTTTATTGTAATCATTCCATACAAATAGATCAATTTATAACCAAACAAAATTGAAGACAAATCAAACCCCACCCCTGAGAAAGAGAGCTTAGCCAAAGGAGAATTGCTTAGGGCTTTTTAATAAGGCAACAATAAACAAAAGAAAGGGAGAAATATATAGGTAAATAAGAAATGGAGAAGGGAATTAAATGCGGTAATAGTTATTTCTCTTATTCTAAAATAATACTGATTAGATCCTGCCAGGTTTTGAAAAAAATTTGTACAGATCCTCTAACTGAGAATTTGATTTTTTCCAATTTCAAATAATATAAAACATCGGTTTCCCACTGACTTATCAGAGGAGAGTTAGGATTCTTCCAATTTAACAGAATAAGTCTGCGTGCCAAAAGTGTAGTGAATGCAATCACAGTTTGCTTGTCTCAAGTTCAGCTGGAAGAACACCGAACACCGCTGTTAATGGGTTAGGAGGAATTGTGATACCAAGGCTGTCTGAAAGGCACTTAAACATTTTGGTCCAAAATGATGTCAGTTTGGTGCAGGCCCAGAACATGTGACCCAGTGAGGCAGGAGCTTGGTTGCAGCATTCGCAGGTTGGATCTTGCCCTGGAAACATTTTGGACAGTTTTAAGCGAGACAGATGAGCTCGATATATAATTTTTAGTTGAATAATTCTATGCTTTGTGCATATGGAGCTCAAGTGAATTCTCTGCTTTGCTACCTTCCACTTCTTTTCTGATATATTGATTAAGAGATCTTCTTCCCAATGTCCTCTTGGATCTTTTGAAAGGTAGGGACTCTAATAGGATTTTATATAATGCAGAAATGGTGTTTAATTCCTCGAAATTGAGCAGTATTTTTTCCAGCATTGTGGAGGGTACGAGGTGGGGAAAATCGGGCAATTTCTGTTTAGCAAAATTTGTAATTTGAAGATAGTGAAAGAAATGTGTAGCTGGGAGGTTGAATTTGGAACGTAATTGTTCAAAAAATGCAAATATGTTGTCTATATAAAGATCTCTGAGCATTTTAATCCCAAAACTTTTCCAGGTATTAAAAACTGGATATGTTTGCGAGGGTTGAAAGAGGTGGTTCTCTTGCAGAGGTGCCACAGATAAAAGATTTTCCATCTTAAAATGCTTTCTAAGTTGGTTCCATATTCTGAGTGAGTAAAGCACAATTGGGTTATTAGTATATTTGCGATAACTTGCATTTATTGGAGAGCAGAACAGGAAATATAAAGAAGTACTACAGGATTTTACTTCTATTGCGGACTAAGCCTGTGTATGTTCATATATTTGTGTCCAGGTTTTTATGGCTTGTATGTTTGCTGCCCAGTAATAAAACTGAAAATTAGGTAGAGCCATGCCACCTTCTGCCTGAGGTCTTTGTAGGGTTGCTCTTCGGATACGTGGGTGTTTTGAGTTCCAAATGAATGAGGTTATTGTTGAATAACTGTTTAAAAAATTATTTATTGATATATATTGGAATGTTTTGAAATAAAAAAAGTTTAGGAAAGATATCCATCTTAACAACGTTAATTCTTCTGGCTAGAGTGAGATGAAGGGTTGACCATCTATGCAAGTCTTGCTTAATTTTTTCTATACAGACGGCAAAATTTTGTTGATAAAGAGCTTTATGTTTATTTGTGATATTTACCCCTAGTTATTTAAACTGATCTGCTATGGTAAAAGGTAGGGTGTCCAATCTAATATTATATGCTTGTGAATTCACTGGAAAGAGTATACTTTTATTCAGATTAATTCTAAGACCAGATATCTTTTGAAATTCTGTTAGTGCTGTTAAAACTGCAGGGACAGTATTTTCTGGGTCTGATATATATAAAACCATATCATCTGCATATAGAGAAATTTTCTGTTCCAGTCCTTCTCTGACAATCCCCTTTATCTGATAAGAATTTCGGCAGTGAACCGCCAGTGGTTCAATGGCGATTGCAAACAGCAGTGGCGACAAGGGACATCCTTGTCTGGTACCACGTTCTAGCTTAAAGTAGTCTGAGCAAATGTTATTAATACAAACTGAAGCTTCTGGATTGGTATACAGTAGTTTGATCCATGCACAAATATTTGGGCCAAACCCAAATTTCTCCAATGCAGTAAAAAGGTAGTTCCATTCAATCCTGTCAAATGCTTTTTCTGGGTCTAATGATAGTAATATCTCTGGGGTGTTTGATTTTGCTCGTGAATATATAACATTAAACAAGCGTCGGAGATTGGAAGATACGTGTCGGCCTTTAATAAATCCGGTTTGATCTTGTGATATTACTGAAGGCAGCACTTTCTCCATCCTTCTAGCCTTCTAACATCATTATTCAGAAGTGAAATTGGTCTTTATGAAGCACATTGTAACAAGTCCTTATTTTGTTTAGGAAAGACGGTGATTAATGCTTGACGAAATGTTTGAGGTAGTATTTGGTTGTGTCTAGCTTCTGTAAATGTTGCCAATAAGAGGGGAGCTAACTGAGTGGAGAATTTCTTATAAAATTCTACGGGGTAACCATCAGGGCCTGCTGATATTCCGCTTTGAAGTGACTTTATAGCATCTAGTAATTCTGTTAGTGTCGGAGGTTTATCCAGTTCCTCAGCACTTAAAGCATCTATTTGTGGTGTCTGTAATGTATCCTTATCCAGAAATGCATTAGATTGTGTGTTGTCTTCTTTGAGCTCAGTAGAACATAAGGATTTATAATAATCTCTAAATGCGTGCATTATATTTTTATGGTCAGTAATTTCTTCTCCATTCGTGTTGGTGATTACTGGTATTACATTGCGAATTTCTTGTTTGTGAATTTGTTGAGCTAAAAGCTTATTAGCTTTTTCTCCATGTTCATAGTAATGATGTCTAGACTTGTTCAGTTTCTTTAATAAATAAGTTGTTCAGTTTCTTTAGTTGTTAAGATGTTAAGTTCTGTATGCAGGGCCTGCCTTTTCCTGTGGAGAGCTTCACTTGGATGCCTGGCTTGTTCTTCATCTATTCTAGTAATTTCGCTTCTTAGATCTGACACTTTCTTGGTTTCTAATTTATTTCTGTGGGAAAGATATGAAATAATCTGTCCTCTTAAGAAGGCCTTTAGAGTTTCCCAGAGTGTTTCTGCAGAAACCTCTGTGGGCGTGTTTGTCTCTAGGAAGAAGCTGATTTGTTTGGATATAAATTCTGTGCAGTTCTCGTCTGCCAATAAAAGAGGGTTAAGGCGCCATCTGCGAGGTGAGTGTGAGGGGCTTAATGATTTTAGCTCCAAGACTAGAGGAGCATGGTCGGAGATAACAATTGTGTCGTATTTGCATGATTTAATCGTAGGCAGGAAATTATTATCTATAAAAAAAAAAAAAATCAATTCTTGAGTAGCTATAATGCACTGGTGAGTAGAACGAATGTTCTTGAGTTGTGGTCATTTAAAAACTGTGTAATTGTCTTTGCAGTATTAGATGTTGACCCCCCTGTCACAGGAGTCCTATCTAAGAGTGGATTTAAAACATAAAGTCCCCAGTCATTATAATTTTATGAGTGTTCACATTGGGAATGGATGCAAATAGATTTTGCATGAATTCCTTATCATCGACATTGGGTGCATAAACATTTATCAAAATCATTTTACTGTTATATAAGTTGCCCATGACCATCACATATTTCCCTTCAGGGTCCGATACCACATCTGATGCTACAAATGGAACTGCTCTTCTTCTCTCCCCCCTATTTTTCCACCCCACATGAGGCTTGATCCCACCTCGCGATGTCCCGGTCCTCTGACATACAAAGAGACGGAGCACGTCCAAAACAAACCCCACCCCGCAGCGGCCTTAGAGAATTAAAACAAAGAGAGAACTATTGCAGCTGAATTCTTAATACTATCTGCCGAAAATATAATCATTAACAGTCTTTAAGCTTAAAATAATCTTAAGTAATTTTAAGATAAAAAAAAGAATGAACCCTGGGAATGATTTTAAAAAGTAGTCTAGGAAAAACATGGCAATTCCTAATGTAATAGTATAATGTAATACTATAAATGTAATAGTGATGTAATAGTAGAAATAGCAGTAAACCAAGAGTATGATGTTAAACAGTCTACTTTTAAGGTAGTAAAAAAAAAAAAAAATCCTACTTCCACACTCACGTCTATAACTATAATCTATAATAATAAAAGGCAAAGCCCTCACTGACTGACTCACTCACTGACTGACTGACTGACTGACTGACTCATCACTAATTCTCCAACTTCCCGTGTAGGCGGAAGGCTGAAATTTGGCAGGCTCATTCCTTACAGCTTACTTACAAAAGTTAGGCAGGTTTCATTTCGAAATTCAAAGCGTAATGGTCATAACTGGAACATATTTTTTGTCCATACACTGTAATGGAGGAGGCGGAGTCACGTATCGCGTCATCACGCCTCCTACGTAATCACGTGAACTAAAAACAAGGAAGAGATTTACAGCACGAGTCACACGCGGGAACGAAGGTAAATGACGTTAATTTTTGACTGTCTTTTAATACTGTGTGAGCATACATATTAACACATGTGCAATTAAACGTGTGCATTTACGGGGTGATTTCTCAGGCTTAAAAGCTCACCTTTTATCAAACGCGGGAAGAAAGGTAACTGACGTTGTTCACTGTCTTTTAATACTGTGTAACCATACATATTAACACATGTCCAATTAAACGTGTGCATTTACGGGGTGATTTCTCATGCTTAAAAGCTCGCCTTTTACTAAAAAGGTAAATGCAAAACTATTTTCAATCAGTTTATTGAAACGCTTCCGTTAAGGATTGCAATAACATATTCGCGAGATAAAAGAACAAAGTAGGGGGAAATGGAGGAACAGCCGCAAACAGCGAAGAGCAAAAAATTAATTAAACAATTGAGAACGGAGCGAGTTAAGCATACAAGCGTGTTCATAAGGGCAACAAAGCACGGTGTAAAACGTAAGTTTAAATTAAGTTAATAGAAACGCTCCCGCTGCGGATTGCAATAACATATTCGCGAGATAAAAGTTTAATGAGAAGACACGAGGTATAAACGAAGCACACGCCGTGGCGCAACGTTAGGGGCAACAGTTTCAACCATTCTATGATCTGCTTCTCGCAACTGAAAGACGGCACATGGCGGATGTTAGCCGACTTGCTGACCGCAACGTTAGGGGCTTCAACTATGGCGCTGACGCCATATCTCAGTGCCAACACTTTGCAGACTGTACTTAAAAGACACGCCCTCCTCACTGGACAGTTAAAAACACCAATCAAACTAACGATGACATCAAGTATTACCCAATCAAAAGTATGAAAGGAGGCATCTTCATAAAATGCGTGTGGGATGATTTGCATGAGACGCTGCTTTAAAAAAAAAAAATGATAAAAAAAATACGGGATAAATCCCGTCCAGTATTGATTCAAAACGGGACGCGCAATTTCATTGTCAAACGCGGCACGATTCCGTATTTTAAAGGACGGGTGGCAACCCTACAGTGCCAGGTAACCACCCATACAATCAGATTGTGATTCAGACTAGGAATGCAATGAATGTAATTACCCCGATCTACATACAAGGCGAAAGTCTTGCAACATTCAAAGATGATGGTTTGGGATAAGTACACCATACAACATAAAAGAGCTTATGAAGCCTTGAACCGAAAAAAGCAAGATCTCAGAGATCGTAAAAAAAAATATAGGAGGTAATGTCGTTTTACTCGCTGTACATTTTAGTCAAACATTACCAGTTATTCCACGAGGGAGACCAGCAGATGAACTCAACGCGTGTTTAAAATCCATGCTTCTCCCACGCTTGGTTATATGTCGCGTGTTCTCGGGTAGGTGCACCAAAAAATGTATACATTTAAGCATGTAATGGGCAAACAAAAAATGAGGTATACCCGAAGGCACTGCAGTAGTACTTAATGTAACTTCTTAAATGTTAATGTTTTACTGTTTAATAATTTATACGCTTCTTATATGTTGTTCAAATTCTTTTATCAAAATACCACTGACAGCGCAATGCACGATAACATGGAGTGAATACACCATACGCATCCGCCCACGGCTGCCCTGCTGTGCGCAGATAGGAGTTGATTCTACAATAAAATAAAATAAAGATAAAAAGAGTAAAACAATCATCACCCATAAAGCGTGTGTGTGTGTGTGTATATATGTGTATATATATATGTTGATATGTGGATGTGTATATGTATATATATGTTTATATGTGTGTGTGTGTGTATTTTATATATATATAAAACACAGCAACACTCATAACAATGACAACACAATTACATTGACAATCATGTTACGTTATTTTTAAAATGTTTCCTTTTTTTTTCATAACCTCTTTAACACACTACTTCTCCGCTGCGAAGCGCGGGTATTTTGCTAGTATATATATAATATATGTTTATATGTATGCATGTATGTGTATATATATATATATATATATATATATATATATATATATATATATATATATATATATATATATATATATATATATATATATATATATATATAATATATATGACAGCAACACTGATAACAATGACAACACAATTACATTGACAGTCATGTTACGTTATTTTTAAAATGTTTCCTTTACTTTTTCATAACCTCTTTAACACACTACTTCTCTGCTGCGAAGCACGGGTATTTTGCTAGTCTATACTAATAAAAGGCAAAGCCCTCACTGACTGACTGACTCGCTCACTCACTCACTCACTCACTCATCACTAATTCTCCAACTTCCCGTGTAGGTGGAAGGCTGAAATTTGGCAGGCTCATTCCTTACAGCTTACTTACAAAAGTTAGGCAGGTTTTATTTCGAAATTCAAAGCATAATGGTCATAACTGGAACCTCTTTTTTTTGTCCATATACTGTAATGGACGGGGGCGGAGTCGCGTATCGCGTCATCACACATCCTACGTAATCACATGAAACGCCTTGGGGCCGATCTGGAAGAAGGTAGCGCAGTGCCTTGATTTAAACGATTCCATGTCTTGGTGGGTTTAATACTGTGTAAGCATACATATTAACACATGTGCAATTAAACGTGTGCATTTACGGGGTGATTTCTCAGGCTTAAGAGCTCGCCTTTTATTAAAAAAGTAAATGGAAACTGTTTTCATTCTGAAGGGCACAAACCACGTTGGATTTTGTAATGATAGTTGATTAGTAAGGTCTATTAAGGGATACTTACAGAATGATTAGTAATGCCTGTGAATGCCGATGCAAGTAGGAGAATGGGCCTGAACTAAAGAATGAGTAGTAACATGTACAGTAAATGTCTCTAAAGTCTGTCTATTAAAAAGTTATTATATCTTTCAATCCTGTGTATTGATTAAACTACGAACCTAACAAGATCACTACATGGTGTCTGAAGTGGCGGATTGGAAGTAAAAATAAAGTTATTTTACACAATGTTGAAAAATTAATAAGAAAGCTACATATTTTGGCAGCTGCTGCTTTAATTTTCAATGAAATGAAAAAAGCTCTCCAAGAGAAAACCTCAATGAAGAAGAAACACTTTGCACTATCTAAAAAGGAGAAACCCTCATTTATAAAGGTTTGCTGCAGATGACTTAACTGAAAATAAATGAATAGTTCCTATGTGTATAATACATATTTATCTATTTTACTTATGCCTTTATTCCAGCAACTTGCTGAAATA
The DNA here is from genome assembly GCF_900747795.2 of Erpetoichthys calabaricus. Lineage (NCBI taxonomy): Eukaryota > Metazoa > Chordata > Cladistia > Polypteriformes > Polypteridae > Erpetoichthys > Erpetoichthys calabaricus. The sequence goes on from NC_041407.2 coordinate 20,612,567, forward strand.
TTACTGAAGAAAGAAAAAAAACGAAAACGGGCAAATGGGGCTATGCATACGAATGTCCATCCATCCATTATCCAACCCGCTATATCCTAAATATAGGAGCCAATCCCTGCCAACACAGGGCACAAGGCAGGAAACAAACCCCGGGCAAGGTGCCAGCCCACCCAAATTTTTTTTTTGTAAATGGTTTTCCCATTTTGTGCTGTTTGCGTCTTTAGAAGTTTTTTTTTTTTTTTTTTTTGTTTTTTTTTTTTTACCAAATGTTCTATTTGTGTTTTACTTTCAAAGAATCTCACACTTGTTTTTATTTAAAATTTCTTGAAATATTCTTAGAGACCATTATGAATAATTATTTGGCATCTTATGTTTTTATACATTTGTGTCTTTGTAGAGGGCAAATAGCTCTCAAAATTGCGACTAAAGCAACCCAAATAATTTTATTGGCTAACATCCTCCCCTCCTTAATTTTGTTCATGCACATTTTACCTGGTATTAGTTTACAGTATATGTAACTCCAGCTGCTTGGTGGAAAGATGATTTATGATAGACTACGGCTGTGCCAAGCTCAATTAGCAAATATTTCAACAAGAAACCAAGATTTGAAGGGGAAAGCTCTACCTTCTCTCAGGCATAGTGCTACATAGAATGAGTTCTCACAACTAGGGTTGTAAGAAGTGTAGAATTCTCATATTAATTTGTCATCCCTGCAGAAACATATTTGATTGACACTGTTTTTGCCAGGTTATTTGGTTAAAAGAGTGGAGCCCAACATTTTTGTCCTGTAATTCCTCTAAATTTTCAATTGTCCACAGGATGCCCTCATTATTAATAGACATGCATTGTATCAAGTTACAAGAGAGCCTTGTTTAATATGGAAAAATACAGGTGGACAAATTGGTGGCTAAGGAGAAATTAACTCGCCAATTTTGTCTATACTTTGGCCTCAAGGTAAAATACTGGCTGACGGTCAGAATCAAAAAAGTGATTGTGGAGCAACTAGAGGTAAAATATGAGGACTAAACTTTAGAACGAAGTTGCATTGCAACACTGCTAGTTGCACACTCTTGAGGGGCACTTGCTATTACAGTGTGTGCACTGATGAGCCTACACAAGGTTGGCTGGAAAGTAAGTTGTAGAATTCTGTCAAAAGACACAAATAACCACCCAGTATCTGTCAAGATTGAGAAGGGGAAGTGTGAAGAGGCTGAAATACACCCAGTAGAACATCCATGTAAAATTAGAATTTTTTTTTTTTCTTTTGTCGTTTTGGAAAGGCTGAAGCAACAGTCAACCTTGGAGTAGAGCAGTGAGCAAAGGCAGAGTATGGGAAAGGTCCTATATAAATAATAATTATTATTTAAAAGCAGAAATAGCGTGTTGCATAAAGGAAGTTATAGACGAAGATAACAAGCAGCTGGAATAGTTTAGAAGTAACAAAAGCTGCTCCCCCTCATGGCGAAGACAGAATGAATAAATGTTTGATTCTGTGCACTTAGTACCTCATCTGAACACGTTTTAGTATAGCTGGCAATATTGTTATCTATCAGGTGAAGCCAGAATAAATGTGTGCTTGTATTTTTAAAAAATAATACACTTTAATTACCAGATGGACAGTATTTAGCATTTGTAGCAATTTGTGTTAATAGGTCTACATTTATCTGTGGTGTTTGCAGATTGATTCTGTTTTAACCTTATCTTTTGTTAAAAGTAAATACAAACTGTATTAAAAAAAAAATTAATAATAAAACATTGGTGTGAACTTAATCAGAATTTGTCACAAATCTATTTCCTCATTATCACAATACTTTTGGTCAAGTTTCACCCAACAAGGTCGAAAATACCACAGAAGGTAACTCCAAATACAATGGAGGAATGTGTTTGATACCGGTTGTACTAGTTAATAACCCCTTAAATGCAGGGAATAAAATTACAAATGAACTTTCAACAGATATTGAAAAAAGCTGCCTTTGACACCCTACACGTTTGATCAATTCAACCTGTGTTTGGATTGTGTTGATTTGTGCAGACTGAAGTTCTGTTTGCTGTAATCTTTTGCTCGTTCACTCTCATGCATATTTGTTCAATATTGAATTTGCAGTTCTTAGCATTTTATTGTATAGATGTTCATATTCAATTACTAAATGTACTAAGCCTAAATGTTTAGAAATTTTATGTAGCTTAAGAAATGTGAATAAGTGGTGTGTCTGCCAGCTTTAATTCTTCAATTAATTTAGTAGAAATGCTTAAGCAAAGTCCATGATTTCCAAAGTAAAAAGCAACTCGAACAAATTATAAAGAAATACTCAGAAAGGTATTATTTGTGACTTTCATCCTGGACTACTGATTATTATTGTCATACCTCCTTTGGTGAAGTTTCTAGACATTATGTACTTCAGTATATTATACCTATTATAAAAAATGTGCATTTTTCTGGATGAATTACAGAGCATGCTTGACAACTGTTCAAAATATGAGCCGTTTCCATCAGGTACACCATATTAACTTACTGTATAGTCTGACAGCTTTGTCTGCTAGTAACAGCCTGCATGGTATTGGCCAACTAATATACTGTATATGCATATGTAACTTTTTTTCTAAAAGCAGGGTATAGTTTCTGGAGGATATTTATGCATAATTCTGGACAACAAATATTTTGCTTCCTGAACACTTTTTGGCCTATTTTTTGGATTTTGGCCTGTTGATAATGATAATAATAATAATTCATTACATTTATATAGCGCTTTTCTCAGTACTCAAAGCACTATCCACACAGGGAGGAACCGGGAAGCGAACTCACAATCTTCCACAGTCTCCTTACTGCAAAGCAGTAGCACTACCACTATCACCTTTTAAATTTTCCTGTCATACCATTTTGTACAGTTTTTCGTATTTTTGTGATTTCCTCTGACGTTAAGTATACAGCAACTGGAACATATGTGGTGACTTCCAAGTAAGGGGCAATTGTTCTGGTAATGCAGCTTGGATTTACAAAATACTGTTGTCCCATTTGCCAATAGGGCAATGCTAAAGAATCACATTTGGTTACAGGGCAGAAGTGCTGGGTTGACAAGTGGTTTATGCATTACAGATATTTTTGCTGCTGCGTCATATAAAACGGACTGATAAATTTTGTAAGTGATTTAATAAGGAAGTTGAAGGATTTCATTATTAGACCGTTGTTATTAGAGAGTGATGTCTCAACAAATAACTGATGCAAAGATTAAGGATGGCATTTTTGTTGGTCCGCAAATCGGACACATCCTCAATGACGGGTAGATTGAAGATGTTGTAGAGGGGCAGGAGGTACTTGCATGGAAGGCATTTAAAGATGTTGAACATTTTTTGGCAACTAAAGAAGCACCAAAATGCAGCTTGACAACATGATTCAACCATACAAAATGATTTACTGTAAGTGCATCGTGTCGGTAAAGATTCATTGTCTGTATTCATGCTTAGACTTCATCCCTGTTAATCCTGGTGCAGTCAGTGACAAAAATGTTTTATTTTTAGTTTTGCCAGGACATTTACAATGATGAAAAAATAATATCCTAGTAAGTGCTGTGGTCGAAATTTAACATCTTATTAAAGAAACGCCCTCTTAACAGGACAATTCAGTAATCAGGCTGGAGAAAAGCTGTTCATTGTATCTTTTAATGACTCTTTGGCAAAATGCCTTGGATGGAGCATTCTTCAAAAGTAGTCTGTTACAGCCTGGTCAGGATGATCAGAATAGTCGGAGAAACAAAGGCTAGAGGTTCATTTTATAAACTGTTGAATTTACATAGAGTGTCAATCAATGCATACATTTTACTCTGGTTGGTTCGTTGGTTTACACCCAAATATTTATATAGAATAAACGTCTATTATATTCTGGTTCTTCTTGTACCTTTTGAGATGAGACACCACCCTTGAAATTTCTGTGCATATGACAACTGTCCATTCTAGTTTATAGGACATCTGCTGATTTCTTAGTCATCTCTTAGTCATCCTTCAGTATAGTTTGTATATTACATCAGCCTTTCTTCTGGTACATTCTTTATTTACTTGACCATCTCAGTATCCATATTACTAACCGAGAATGCTAAACCGGATGATGGACGCAGGCACATCCGGCAATGGGCCGTAGCTGCAAAAAGACGTACTGCGCAGGCGCAGAAAGAGTCCGCGATAGTCGGCTGAGGAGCTGAGAAAGGCGGACAAAAGAGGGCGAGAGAGGCGGATGAGGGGCCGCGAGAGGCGGACAAGACCGCAGAAAAAAGGAGTGAGCACAGGAAAAATGGAGAAATGAGGCGCAAAGAGCACCGAAAAAAGGAAAAGGCACATAAAAAAGTATTCAAACGCAAGCAAAGCACGAAACACATTGCACACGAAACTAGACCCCAAAAAAAAAAAAAAGAGGCTCGCGCACAACAGCAAGGCACCCCCCCCCCCCTACAGGCACCGGACGGGACACACACCAAGAGGGGGATTCAACAAGCCCATAGAACACAAAAAAAAGAACACAAAACCACCCCACAGACCCTACAAGCAAGGGACGGGACACACACAAAGAGGGGGATTCAACAAGACACAGGAACACAAAAAGAAAGAAGACGCTCGCTCGACAACAATCCTCAACCCACCCCCTCCCCCCCACACACATCCATAAGAAGTGACACCCAAAGCCACATATTCTAAAGTGAACATCAACACCTTCACACTAGACAGCATTGGTGGATCTCCTTACAATAAAGCACTATTAACCGTTCAACTGCAGAAAAGGAAACATATTAACAGTGACTGCAATCCTCCTTATTACTTATCCATATTTCGCATGCTGAGAAAGAAACAAGTCATGAATACACGGTCACGGGTACAAAACGAAAAGGAAATGATAACAGGAACAAACACACGAACACGAAAGAAACAACAAAATAGACGGCTATGCAGCATAGGTG